>NC_069504.1:518891961-518989461 GCF_027579735.1 Bombina bombina
CACACATATAGGTTTCATATTTTTCCCATCCAAAACCCTATCAAAATTTAAACTTGTCAAACTCTTTTCCCATGGATTTGCACATGATTTTTCCAGTTCTATTTCAACACATTTTGTCCATTTTTAAACTAATGAAAAGTGTTTTTTGATTAATTGGAACACTGGTGTCAAATTGTCCCAACGCAGGGTAAAGGGTGTGATTTTGTGATAAAAATGTGTTTGAAAAGGATTAGATGAATGGGTAACTGTTGACTTTTCAAATGTTCTGGAATGAAGGTGCTGTGCCAGTTGAGATCTTAAAAGGACACGAGTCACAAGTAAAGGGATATGAAACCCACATTTTTTATTTCATGATTCAGATAGAGCAGGTAATTTGTTAGCAACTTTCTCATTTATTCCTATTATCATTTTTTCTTTGTTCTCTTGGTATCTTTATTTGAAAAAGCAAGAATGTAAGCTTAGGAGCCAGTCTATTTTTGGTTCAGAACCTGGGTAGCATTTGCTGATTGGTGGTTACATTTAGACACCAGTCAGCAAGCACTACCCAGGTTCTGAACCAAAAATGGGCCAGCTCCTAAGCTTACATTATTGCTTTTTCAACTAAAGATGCCAAGAGAACAAAGAAAAATTGATAATAGGAGTAAATTAGAAAGTTGCTTAAAATTGCAAGCTCTATCTGAACCATGAAAGTTTTTTTTTTTTTAAATCAAGGATTTTTATTGAGGTAATACAAGACAAAGAAAGAACATAAACATAATATTCATTTTGCATCTCATTGGTAAATTTTGCATACAAGACATTGTTTATCCATTGGGCAATGAAACCTTTTCATATAAGAGAGTAAAGAAATCTTAATTCAGATATTATATATGTGTCTCACCAAAAGAATATAATAAAAATAAAGGACATTGTATGCGAGTACAAAATCAACTACACATAATCAAGCATTACCTCTTTTTTTCCTTTTGTTTCCTATATAAACGCATAAGAAAATGATAGAATTTGAACAACCAGAAAAACGTATACTTCTTATAGAATGGTATATTAATTATAAAATAGGTGTATTTGTTATCTGAAAATTTACAAACTATGGTGCGTCATAACAAGTCACTCCTACTAAATACACGTAATTGGAGGGCAAATTGCCTCATTTTCTTCGTAGACAACAGGATAAGAGCAACTTATATCAGTACAATATCAATAGCGGATAAATACCGCTTGTTTGTCCACCTAAAATAAGGGTGGACGGGAGCTAGATAAGAGGGTGGAGGGCGGAGCCATGAATTTTATTGGAGCTAACAAGTTTCCCAGGCCTTTATCATTGTAGCTGTACTCTATGAGTGTACTTAAGTAAAGATCTGATAAAAGTCCCTGGTCTTTTGTGTAAAGGATGAATAAGATTACATTCTGGAACAGTTGTTCTCAAGGAGGGGTGTTAGGATGTATGCACTATGAGATATGATATATGTGGTATAAGACATGGAATAAGATGAGATATAGGGGGCTTCCAGATGAGCTCCTCTCCTGGGGAGATGCCACCTATAGGCAATGAGGGAAAAGGGAGTAGGGGTATGACCCGCAGGCAACAAGTACCGGCGGGAAAGGGAGGAGAGGAGCCCAACAGAAATAAATAATGTGCTCCAGTAATGAGGTGGTACTGTGTCTGATACTACAAACCTACAATATAAGATTTTGTGGGGCACAAAGAACAATACTAAGGGAAAACCCTTAGGGAGGGGATACAGAGCCGGTCTTAACAACCCAAATTTCAACTGCATACTTCTAGATATTGAGCTAAGTTTTACGCCCTGAGATATTGTAGATGAGAAAACCTGTATATTGGTTTGACTATATCTGATAATGAAAGCATGAGTAAACCGTCCCGGCCGCAGACAGTTCACTAGTTATAGGATATATAATATTATAGTCAAATGATAATCACTTGAATATAGGGTTGTGAGTTATGAGAATAAAATTGTCAGTGTAGGATATGTGTGGTAAGCTGAGGAAGTGTATTATAGTTATTGAATTTTCAAAGTAAGTAAACAATAGCCTATATACTGAACTCCACCCATGTGACAAATTAACCAGACATAGTGTCTGGAGAGCTAGTGATTCTATGCGAGGGCTGAAATGCAAAGATTTAGATATAGATGCAGGCTAATTACTAAACCACAATGGTTTGCAGTGTGTGTCAATTGCCCAACCTCATAACTTCCAGTTAGTAAATAGCTATATTCACCATCTCCCAACCTAGACATAATGACTTAACAATGGACTATTCTATTATCTCCAATACTAAGCCTGAACTATAGGTGTAGGTTATTCTGGGGTATGAAGAGGGTGCACTGAGGTGGTGAAACAAAGGTATATACCTATATTCAATGTAAAGTAAAATATCACATATGAGGCCACTAGCTCAAACTTAATTAATGCCAAACCTGTAAAATGTATAAAAATGTATAAAAACTGAATAACCCCACCAACATAACACTTGAACAAACTGGGGTTTACAGAACTCAGGTAATAGTACAGTAATCTAACTAAAAGGAGCTCAGCTAGCAGTTCAAAAAGTCAGGTTTCCATGTGAATGGAGCATCTCGATATGTAGAGACATATTCAACATATATCTGGAAGCACTTAGCCGCTAATTACTCGAGTAGGGAGACAGGGAACCTTGTCAGATGTCAGTGAAATACTAAGAAAAGGTTACCTATCTGAAGCATACTTAGGTTATTGAATAGAACAGCCCTAATAAAGTGTATTTAAATTTAGACAGTGATAGCAACTTGGGGTGCCCCTTTTAAATTACCTGCTTACAAGATAGGATATGGATATATGTATGCAGTTCAGGACCCTATGGGGAAAATAGCATATGGAATCAAATTAAGCGTGGGAAAACTGTGAGGTGAGTCGACAGCAAATAATTATACATATAGAACAGCATCTAACCCATTCTCAACTTATTATAGAAAGAGCCTCCTAATCTGTAAAACATAAGAGACCTAATAAGGCAAATCAAGAGTCATTCAGCGTTTACATTACAGAACCTTTGACAACCATTAGCACTGCTCAGTACTAGCAGTAATTATAATAATCTGGGACTAGGAATTCAGCAACATACTCTTATTCATACTTTTAAATATGTCCCCTGTAGACATTCTTAATAGATCATGCAAACAGGAGGGTGTAGGAAAATAAACAGCTTGAGCTATAAGTCACATGACGAAATCTCGTTTAACCTATAGAAGTATATGGCATATATTAGCGAACCCTTCTATAAACTAAAATACTTAACATGTAGTGCTATGTTCATAGAAATGATATTTAACAGCAAACAGCATGACAAATTAGGGCACTGCATATAAGCCTCTAGCAAGACCATCAATTAGAAAAGACTGCGGCAGATAAAAAGCATGTCCTTGAACTTCTGAGCATTATTTGGTAGTACAAAAGTGGTATATCTTTCACCTGCATCTGTTAACAATTTGTAGGGTATATAACTGCATAAAACATCCAATGAACCTGTGATATAAATGGACAGCTAGTAACAGCACCAGCCTGCTCCATAAAAATGTTAGGTACAGAGCGCAGCACAATGTTCAGTTCCTCCCAATAAAACTTTACCCTATGCCAGATCGACTGAGCAGGTCTCCGTTGGAGGGGTTAATAAACCGGCTCACACACAGTCTTGAAGGAGGATGATCAATGTGGGCTAAGGGTGGTTCCCAGCTTTGAGAACAGAGTTGCCATATAGGTCTGGATCTCGGTGTCCGGAATGGTGCGTTCCCACTACTCTGCTCTTTGGTACCAGATCGAGCAGCCTCCAATAGCAATGCCCCAGATTTTATTACAGCAGCATGCTTCCATTCCTCCACTATACCATGCTTCTGAAGGCATGGCACTGTAGGGGACATATGTAGGGCTAGCGAGTAGGGGTGTAAGGACATCTGCATATCCTTACCGCTCTGAGAAGAGATCTGGTGCGGCACACCACGTGGGAGGGTCGGCGGCAGATACTGTGAATTCACAGGTGAGGCAGCTGCCTGCGTGGGTGAAGGCTCAGTACTCCACTTCTGTACTGGGTAGCGAATCCCTGCTTCTTGGAGCACCACCAGGGACAGTAGATTTTTTAGGTCCCTCTGCATACTCTGAAAATGTTGCGCTATTAGTGCCTGGGCCTTCCGTTCCCATATGTCGACTGCCTCCATTTCAGCTGACGAGCGTTCCTCTACTGAGGTGGATAACGGCTAACAATAGTTGAACTTCTCTGTTACACCCGGCCAACCGGGGTGGGGGTTAGAAATCAGTGAGTAGGACTGTGCTAATGGCGACTGTAAACATTAGTCTCGTGGGCCTGTCAGGGCATCAAATCTCATCTCCAGGTAGACTGTAAGTTCTGAGGCCACTCCTTACCATCAATGTGTGGGGCTGTCCCACTATATATAAAATTAAAATATTTTAATGCCATCCATGTCCACTTTTTTGGCTCTGAAAAGCAAACAAAGGCAGGAGCTCTGGATGCTCACGTCCTGCCATGTTGTTAGCTAGCTCCGCCCCCCTGAACCATGAAAGTTTAATTTTGACTAGACTATCACTTTAAACTCTAGAGACATAAAGCACACAATTTTAAGAGCCTTAAAAGGTAGTTGAGTGCTAATGAAGGCTCTGAGCTGTCATGAGCACTCAAGGGGTTAATTCACTTCTGTTCTCAAATTTACTTAATTCTCTTGAAACTTTATTGAAAAACATACCTAGGTAGACTCAGGAGCAGCAATGCACTACTTGGAAATAGATGGTGATTGGTGGCTACTCACATATGCCTCTTGAGCATTTTATTATTGCTTCTATATACACTATTTGGCCTAAAGTATGTAGACATCTGACCATCAAACCTAAATTAACTTCTTGGTCATCCCATTCCAAAACCATGGGCATTAAAGGGACATTAAATATAAAATACATTTTATAAGTGTAGTATTGAGGTTATTCTCCACCTCCCACTAGTCATGGGTACAGCCCTGTTCAAATCTAGTTTTTACTGTATTCCAAGTGCTGACCTGTTTGCACATGTGCAGCATTTTCCCTTCTACCTACCTATTACATCCATTGGTAAAACATGCTTACGCTATTTAACCCCAAGAACATATGAGGTATCGGCATATAAAAGGCATATGTACAGTGTTATTCTCCTTGCTGCAAAGGCAAACAATTGCAGTGATGTGTAAAAACATATATAAAAATAACGATAAAAATAACTCGGGTCAATAAGTCCCGTGTTTCAGCGTCTGTGTTAACTTCCTTATGCGTTTCGAAGGTTGCTAACAAAGACAGAAAAGAACTCCTTATATAAAAAGATGAATCAAAAAAGCAATATGAGAATTAAAAAATGAACAATACCCTAATTTTTCAACATAGTACACAAAGCAGACAGTTGAGAGAGATGATTAATAAACATTGGGGTATATTAATGCGGAACCCAATTTTGGGAGAAATTCTGGGAGAATGCCCAAATTTAATTTTTAAAAAGGTACCTACCTAACCTCAAAGCCTAATTATCGAATAAAATCGTCAAAAAAAACCCCAACAATAATATAAATTGGTTATTGCCCTCTAAAATGGGATTTATAAGATGTTAGGACTGCAATTCTTGCAGACAGATAAAAAAAAGTGATAGATTAATAGACACATTTTACTCCAGTGACTGAAAAAAAGAAATACAAAAGTCCAAAGAAAAGGCAGCACCACCAAGATTATCATCAAACTTCTTTTATTGCTTCAGCTTGGAGCAGGTACAAAACAGCAGGACTAAGTTTCGGGTTGTTAACCCGTAGTCATGTCTGCAATGCAATGTAACACATCAACTTAAATACCTTAACACAGATGTCTAAATCCTCCCACCTCATCATGACATCATTATTTAGAAAAAAACAATATTAAAGGGAACTTACCCCCTATAGATATGTCAAATTCACATCACATGTTAAAAATACAGATTTGTTAACCAGAATGCAACCAACATAACCTAATTCACAAGAATTGGTTTAAATCATAATCTCTATTCATCCCCTTAGGGGTAAGTGCCTTCAGTTTGTGAATCCATAGCATTTCCCTCCTTTTCAAAAGAGTTTCCCTATTTTGGCCCCTTCTACATGGTGGTTCCCAATCTATTATTTGGAACCTCAATTGTGCTAGGTTTGTGTTGCACAATTCTGTCCCGTACCCTTCTTTCATTAAATATATCACAAATATAGCATTGCAGGTGAAGCATCCATTTATACCATATATTTTGCCTGTGTAGGGATGGTAAAAGTTTTCACCCTTGACCAGGCTACCACAACTGGAGCAGCCTAAGCAAGGGAAACAACCCTTCTTTCTTCTGTTAAGTGTGATCAGTCCACGGGTCATCATTACTTCTGGGATATTACTCCTCCCCAACAAGAAGTGCAAGAGGATTCACCCAGCAGAGCCGCATATAGCTCCTCCCCCCTACGTCACTCTCAGTCATTCTCTTGCACCCAACGACTAGATAGGATGTGTGAGAGGACTATGGTGATTATACTTAGTTTTATATCTTCAATCAAAAGTTTATTATTTTATAATAGCACCGGAGTGTGTTATTACCTCTCTGGCAGAGTTTGAAGAAGAATCTACCAGAGTTTTTACTATGATTTTAGCCGGAGTAGTTAAGATCATATTGCTGTTTCTCGGCCATCTGAGGAGAGGTAAACTTCAGATCAGGGGACAGCGGGCAGATTAATCTGCAAAGAGGTATGTAGCAGCTTTTATTTTCTGACAATGGAATTGATGAGAAAATCCTGCCATACCGATATAATGTCATGTATGTATATTTTACACTTCAGTATTCTGGGGAATGGTACTTCACTGGAATTACACTGTGTACATAAAACTTTAGCCTATTTTGCAGGGACTAGCAACAGGCTTTTTAATAACTCTTAATTTATGTTAAACGTTTTTGCTGGAATGTAAAATCGTTTTCATTTTCTGAGGTACTGAGTGAATAAATATTTGGGCACTATTTTTCCACTTGGCAGTTGCTTGATCTAATTTCTGACAGTTTCTGATCTCTCTCACTGTTGTGTGTGAGGGGGAGGGGCCGTTTTTTTGGCGCTTTTGCTACGCATCAAAAATTTCAGTCAGCAGCTCTTTGTATTTCCTGCATGATCCAGTTCATCTCTACAGAACTCAGGGGTCTTCAAAACTTGTTTTGAGGGAGGTAATTCTCACAGCAGAGCTGTGAGATTGTAGTTGACTGTGATAAAAAACGTTTATTCTGTAATTTTTTTTCTGCTATCAGAGTCTTTGCTAATGGGAACAAACCTTTGCTAAAGTTGTGTTGTTTACAAGGATTGATGCTATAACTGTTTCAGTTTATTAATTTTCAACTGTCATAAATCTTCTGTGCTTCTTATAGGCACAGTACGTTTTTCATAATATTTTACTAGAATTGTATTCCAAGTTGCAAGTTTATTTGCTAGTGTGTTAAACATGTCTGATTCAGAGGAAGATACCTGTGTTATTTGTTCCCATGCCAAAGTGGAGCCCAATAGAAGTTTATGTACTAACTGTATTGATGCTACTTTAAATAAAAGTCAATCTGTACAAATTGAACAAATTTCACCAAACAGCGAGGGGAGAGTTATGCCGACTAACTCTCCTCACGTGTCAGTACCTGCATCTCCCGCTCGGGAGGTGCGCGATATTGTGGCGCCCAGTACATCTGGGCGGCCATTACAGATAACATTACAAGATATGGCTACTGTTATGACTGAAGTTTTGGCTAAATTACCAGAACTAAGAGGCAAGCGTGATCACTCTGGGGTGAGAACAGAGTGCGCTGATAATACTAGGGCCATGTCAGATACTGCGTCACAGCTTGCAGAACATGAGGACGGAGAGCTTCTGTCTGCGGCTGACGGTTCTGATCCAAACAGATTGGATTCAGATATTTCAAATTTTAAATTTAAGCTGGAGAACCTCCGTGTATTACTAGGGGAGGTGTTAGCGGCTCTGAATGATTGTAACACAGTTGCAATACCAGAGAAAATGTGTAGGTTGGATAAATATTTTGCGGTACCAACGAGTACCGACGTTTTTCCTATACCTAAAAGACTAACTGAAATTATTACTAAAGAGTGGGATAGACCCGGTGTGCCGTTCTCACCCCCTCCGATATTTAGAAAAATGTTTCCAATAGACGCCACCACACGGGACTTATGGCAGACGGTCCCTAAGGTGGAGGGAGCAGTTTCTACTTTAGCTAAGCGTACCACTATCCCGGTGGAGGATAGCTGTGCCTTTTCAGATCCAATGGATAAAAAGTTAGAGGGTTACCTTAAGAAAATGTTTGTTCAACAAGGTTTTATATTGCAACCCCTTGCATGCATTGCGCCGGTCACGGCTGCGGCGGCATTCTGGTTTGAGTCGCTGGAAGAGACCATTAATTCAGCTACTCTGGATGACATTACGGACAAGCTTAGAGTCCTTAAACTAGCTAATTCATTCATTTCGGAGGCCGTAGTACATTTAACTAAACTTACGGCTAAGAATTCAGGATTCGCTATTCAGGCACGCAGAGCACTGTGGCTAAAATCCTGGTCAGCTGATGTTACTTCTAAGTCTAAATTACTTAATATACCTTTTAAAGGGCAGACCTTATTTGGGCCTGGTTTGAAAGAAATTATCGCTGACATTACAGGAGGTAAAGGCCACGCCCTGCCTCAAGACAGGGCCAAACCTAAGGCCAGACAGTCTAATTTTCGTTCCTTTCGGAATTTCAAAGCAGGAGCAGCATCAACTTCCTCTGCTCCAAAACAAGAAGGATCTGTTGCTCGCTACAGACAAGGCTGGAGACCTAACCAGTCTTGGAACAAAGGCAAGCAGGCCAGGAAACCTGCTGCTGCCCCTAAAACAGCATGAATTGAGGGCCCCCGATCCGGGATCGGATCTAGTGGGGGCAGACTTTCTCTCTTCGCCCAGGCTTGGGCAAGAGATGTCCAGGATCCCTGGGCGCTAGAGATAATATCTCAGGGATACCTTCTGGACTTCAAATACTCTCCTCCAAGAGAGAGATTTCATCTGTCAAGGTTGTCAACAAACCAAACAAAGAAAGAGGCGTTTCTACGCTGCGTACAAGAGCTTTTGTTAATGGGAGTAATCCATCCAGTTCCACGGTCGGAACAGGGACAAGGGTTTTACTCAAATCTGTTTGTGGTTCCCAAAAAAGAGGGAACTTTCAGACCAATCCTGGACTTAAAAATCCTAAACAAATTCCTAAGAGTTCCATCGTTGAAGATGGAGACTATTCGGACAATTTTACCCATGATCCAAAAGGGTCAGTACATGACCACAGTGGATTTAAAGGATGCTTACCTTCACATACCGATTCACAAAGATCATTACCGGTACCTAAGGTTTGCCTTCCTAGACAGGCATTACCAGTTTGTAGCTCTTCCATTCGGATTGGCTACAGCTCCAAGAATCTTCACAAAGGTTCTGGGTGCTCTTCTGGCGGTACTAAGACCGCGGGGAATCTTGGTAGCTCCGTACCTAGACGACATTCTGATACAAGCTTCAAGCTTTCAAACTGCCAAGTCTCATACAGAGTTAGTACTGGCATTTCTAAGGTCACATGGATGGAAGGTGAACGAAAAGAAAAGTTCACTCGTTCCACTCACAAGAGTTCCCTTCCTGGGGACTCTTATAGATTCTGTAGAAATGAAGATTTACCTGACAGAAGACAGGTTAACAAGACTTCAAAGTGCTTGCCGCACCCTTCATTCCATTCAACACCCGTCAGTGGCTCAATGCATGGAGGTAATCGGCTTGATGGTAGCGGCAATGGACATAGTACCCTTTGCACGCTTACACCTCAGACCACTGCAACTGTGCATGCTAAGTCAGTGGAATGGGGATTACTCAGACTTGTCCCCTTCTCTGAATCTGGATCAAGAGACCAGAAATTCTCTTCTATGGTGGCTTTCTCGGCCACATCTGTCCAGGGGGATGCCATTCAGCAGGCCAGACTGGACAATTGTAACAACAGACGCCAGCCTTCTAGGTTGGGGTGCCGTCTGGAATTCTCTGAAGGCTCAGGGACAATGGAGTCAGGAGGAGAGTCTCCTACCAATAAACATTCTGGAATTGAGAGCAGTTCTCAATGCCCTCCTGGCTTGGCCCCAGTTGACAACTCGGGGGTTCATCAGGTTTCAGTCGGACAACATCACGACTGTAGCTTACATCAACCATCAGGGAGGGACAAGAAGCTCCCTAGCAATGATGGAAGTAACAAAGATAATTCGCTGGGCAGAGTTTCACTCTTGCCACCTGTCAGCAATCCACATCCCGGGAGTGGAGAACTGGGAGGCGGATTTCTTAAGTCGTCAGACTTTTCATCCGGGGGAGTGGGAACTTCATCCGGAGGTCTTTGCCCAAATACTTCATCAGTGGGGCAAACCAGAGATAGATCTCAAGGCGTCTCGACAGAACGCCAAGCTTCCTCGTTACGGGTCCAGATCCAGGGATCCAGGAGCAGTCCTGATAGATGCCCTGACAGCACCTTGGGACTTCAGGATGGCTTACGTGTTTCCACCCTTCCCGATGCTTCCTCGATTGATTGCCAGAATCAAACAGGAGAGAGCATCAGTTATTCTAATAGCACCTGCATGGCCACGCAGGACTTGGTATGCAGACCTGGTGGACATGTCATCCTGTCCACCTTGGTCTCTACCTCTGAAACAGGACCTTCTGATACAGGGTCCTTTCAAACATCAAAATCTAACTTCTCTGAAGCTGACTGCTTGGAAATTGAACGCTTGATTTTATCAAAACGTGGTTTTTCTGAGTCAGTTATTGATACCCTAGTACAGGCTAGGAAGCCTGTTACCAGAAGGATTTACCATAAGATATGGCGTAAATACATATATTGGTGCGAATCCAAAGGTTACTCTTGGAGTAAGGTTAGGATTCCTAGGATATTGTCCTTTCTTCAAGAAGGTTTAGAAAAGGGTTTATCTGCTAGTTCATTAAAGGGACAGATCTCAGCTCTGTCCATTCTGTTGCACAAACGTCTGTCAGAAGTTCCAGACGTTCAGGCTTTTTGTCAGGCTTTGGCCAGGATTAAGCCTGTGTTTAAAACTGTTGCTCCGCCATGGAGTTTAAACCTTGTTCTTCTGCACAATCTGGATGTAGTTCGTGCCCTAAAGTTTTACTTACAGGCAACTAAGGAATTTCGACAAACGTCTTCCCTGTTTGTCGTTTACTCTGGTCAGAGGAGAGGTCAAAAGGCTTCTGCTACCTCTCTTTCTTTCTGGCTTCGTAGCATAATTCGTTTAGCCTATGAGACTGCTGGACAGCAGCCTCCTGAAAGAATTACAGCTCATTCTACTAGAGCTGTGGCTTCCACTTGGGCCTTTAAGAATGAGGCCTCTGTTGAACAGATTTGCAAGGCTGCAACTTGGTCTTCGCTTCATACTTTTTCCAAATTTTACAAATTTGACACTTTTGCTTCCTCGGAGGCTATTTTTGGGAGAAAGGTTCTTCAGGCAGTGGTTCCTTCTGTATAAAGAGCCTGCCTATCCCTCCCGTCATCCGTGTACTTTTGCTTTGGTATTGGTATCCCAGAAGTAATGATGACCCGTGGACTGATCACACTTAACAGAAGAAAACATAATTTATGCTTACCTGATAAATTCCTTTCTTCTGTAGTGTGATCAGTCCACGGCCCGCCCTGTTTTTTAAGGCAGGTAAATATTTTTTAAATGATACTCCAGTCACCACTTCACCCTTGGCTTCTCCTTTCTCGTTGGTCCTTGGTCGAATGACTGGGAGTGACGTAGGGGGGAGGAGCTATATGCGGCTCTGCTGGGTGAATCCTCTTGCACTTCCTGTTGGGGAGGAGTAATATCCCAGAAGTAATGATGACCCGTGGACTGATCACACTACAGAAGAAAGGAATTTATCAGGTAAGCATAAATTATGTTTTTGAGTTGCTAGATAGCCCATGTTGTTCCTTTTTAAACTCCCCACATCAGCTCTAACCAGTGCCTCCCTTAGATTAGGTGGGCGACTATAAGATGGCATAGCGGCATTTGCAGAAATTTCTACCCCTAGATTACAATCCTTTACTAAATACCAATGATGTCTAATTATTAATTGGATATTTGGGCTGAGGGAGTTAAATTCTGAGACAAAAAAACATTCTTTCTGGTTTACTCTTTTTCTCAGTAAGTTTAAGGGCCTCACTTCGTGTTATTCTTTTGACTTTATCTACACAGTTATTGATGAGCTCAACTGGATTACCTCTCTCTAAAAAACTTTTACCCTCGTCCGCAAGTCTGGTGCTCACCAATTCCTCATCCTTAACTATTCTCCTTACTTTTAGGAGTTGACTTTTTGGCAATGATTATTTTAATGTAGAGGGGTGAGCACTAGAATAGTGGAGCAGGGTATTTTGATCAGTCTCTTTGTGATAAAAATCAATATACAAGTGACCATTGTGTTTATATACTTTTGTATCCAAAAATTTACACTTTCCTCACTCCAAGTGAGTGTGAACTTAATAAATCTTGAATTATTGTTTAATGTCTCTACAAACTTTTTAAGGGATCCAACGTTGCCAAACCAAATGCCAAAGATGTCATCTATATAGCGCCACATAGAAGAAACAACTCATTCTCAAAAACCAAATGCTCCTCATACCAATTCATGTAAAGGTTTGCATAGGTAGGGGCGACATTGGATCCCATAGCTGTACCTTGTCGTTGGATATAAAAGGTGTCCTGAAACAGAAAGTAATTGTAATACAAGATAGTTGCCAAAAGTTTAATTAGAAAATGTTGTTCACCAACACTAAACTTTCTGCTCTCTGCTAGTATACTTTTAATTACATCAATACCACTATTGAGTGTAATTGAAATATATAGACTCACAATGTCTAAACTGTATAAGATATATTTTTATACACTCGGAATGAGTACAAGGCCTACGTTACTAGCAAACAATAAAGAATACTGCATGAAATCCGAGTAAATCCTGAATAAGTGTTCTCTAGATATAATTGTGCTGACGGTTGATTACTTACAGAAGGTGAAAGATATCCAGTGTAATGAAATCAAGCAGCTGGAGGCTTCACTAAAAGAGTCCGGTAAAACTGCGGAGATAGAAAAAATTATAATTGAAGCTAATACCAAGATTGCAGAGTTGAATAAAGATATGGAAGGAAAGAAGCGCACTAAGTTTTTGCGCAATGAACAGGATTACCAGACAGGGTCAGTTTATCGTTGGACCCGGCATCCGACACGAAGAGGTAGAGGTAATACTTCCGGCGCATGACAACACTTCCAAAGATCGCCCAGATAGGGTGGCAACACCGAGACAACCCCTGATTCCTCATCGGGGGAATCAGACATAAAGATCGCAGATGGGTCGGAGGCACCGCCCAGCAATTCACTGCGACAAACAAGATGCCACAACCAAGGAGAACGATACATTGTGGGAATCGCCCAATGTAATCAACATATCGGCTACCGTATTAACTACTGCACAAGAAAAGGTATTGAGGAAAGGTTTTAACTTCCGTAAGGACACTATGGGTGACCTTTTCAAGTTGGAACAAAACTTGCATAGTTTTTTTTAGAAACCTTAAGTTGAAATCCTTTTTTTCTTAAAATGTTACACATATGGACATTAATTCTAATGTGCTAAAAAGCGAGTTATCCATTAAGCATTTGGGTTTATGTAATAAAAGCAAATTTACACCAGCTATTTGTGATATGAGTGTTGACACCTTCATTACCCTAGTAAAAGGTGATGTTAAAAAGCTACAGCAAAAAAATAGGGTTAAGAATAAGAACAAATGTTATAATTTCTCAAAAATAGAAAGTGAAGCCTTAGAATCTCTAAAAATGAATAAGAATGTGACTTTAAAACAGGCTGACAAGGGCGGGCCGGCTATAGTTCTAGATAAGATATATTATGTTGAAGAAATTATATCACAATTGTTTGACAGTTCTATATACGACAAACTCCCCTCTGACCCTTCCAAACAAATTTTGAAAATAATTACTAACATTGTTGAAAATGGCTTTAAACATGGTGTCATTGATAAGGACACTAACGCCTAGATTTAGAGTTCTGCGGCCAAAGGGGTGCGCTAGCTACGCATGCTTTTTTCTGGCCGCACCAGAATGGCTGCGTTAGGCTCCAAAAAAGGAGCGTATAGCATATTTACCGCAACTTCAACTCTCGATACCAGTGGTGCTTACGGACGCGGCCAGCTTCAAAAACGTGCTCGTGCATGATTCCCCCATAGAAAACAATGGGGCTGTTTGAGCTGAAAAAAAACCTAACACCTGCAAAAAAGCCGCGTTCAGCTCCTAACGCAGCCCCATTGTTTGCTATGGGGAAACACTTCCTACGTCTGCACCTAACACCCTAACATGTACCCCGAGTCTAAACACCCCTAACCTTACACTTATTAACCCCTAATCTGCCGCCCCCGCTATCGCTGACACCTGCATATTTTTTTTAACCCCTAATCTGCCGCTCCGTAAACCGCCGCTACTTACATTATCCCTATGTACCCCTAATCTGCTGCCCCTAACACCGACAACCCCTATATTATATTTATTAACCCCTAATCTGCCTCCCCCAACGTCGCCTCCACCTGCCTACACTTATTAACCCCTAATCTGACGAGCGGACCGCACCGCTATTATAATAAAGTTATTAACCCCTAATCCGCCTCACTCACGCCTCAATAACCCTATAATAAATAGTATTAACCCCTAATCTGCCCTCCTTAACATCGCCGACACCTAACTTCAAACATTAACCCCTAATCTGCCGACTGGAGCTCACCGCTATTCTAATAAATGTATTAACCCCTAAAGCTAAGTCTAACCCTAACACTAACACCCCCTAAGTTAAATATAATTTAAATCTAACGAAATAAATTAACTCTTATTAAATAAATTATTCCTATTTAAAGCTAAATACTTACCTGTAAAATAAATCCTAATATAGCTACAATATAAATTATAATTATATTATAGCTATTTTAGGATTTATATTTATTTTACAGGTAACTTTGTATTTATTTTAACCAGGTACAATAGCTATTAAATAGTTAAGAACTATTTAATAGCTAAAATAGTTAAAATAATTACAAATTTACCTGTAAAATAAATCCTAACCTAAGTTACAATTAAACCTAACACTACACTATCAATAAATAAATTAAATAAAATACCTACAATTACCTACAATTAAACCTAACACTACACTATCAATAAATTAATTAAATACAATATCTACAAATAAATACAATGAAATAAACTAACTAAAGTACAAAAAATAAAAAAGAACTAAGTTACAAAAAATAAAAAAATATTTACAAACATCAGAAAAATATTACAACAATTTTAAACTAATTACACCTACTCTAAGCCCCCTAATAAAATAACAAAGACCCCCAAAATAAAAAAATGCCCTACCCTATTCTAAATTACAAAAGTTCAAAGTTCTTTTACCTTACCAGCCCTGAACAGGGCCCTTTGCGGGGCATGCCCCAAAGAATTCAGCTCTTTTGCCTGTAAAAAAAACACATACAATACCCCCCCCCCCCAACATTACAACCCACCACCCACATACCCCTAATTTAACCCAAACCCCCCTTAAATAAACCTAACACTAAGCCCCTGAAGATCTTCCTACCTTATCTTCACCATACCAGGTTCACCGATCGATCCAGAAGAGCTCCTCCGATGTCTTGATCCTAGCCCAAGCGGGGGGCTGAAGATGTCCATGATCCGGCGGAAGTCTTCATCCAAGCGGGAGCTGAAGAGGTCTATTTATTATAGGGTTATTGAGGCGGGAGTGAGGCGGATTAGGGGTTAATAACTTTATTATAGTAGCGGTGAGATCCGCTCGGCAGATTAGGGGTTAATAAGTATAGGCAGGTGGAGGCGACGTTGAGGGGGCAGATTAGGGGTTAATAAATATAATATAGGGGTCGGCGGTGTTAGGGGCAGCAGATTAGGGGTACATAGCTATAATGTAGGTGGCGGTGCTTTGCGGTCGGCAGATTAGGGGTTAATTATTGTAGGTAGCTGGCGGCGACGTTGTGGGGGGCAGGTTAGGGGTTAATAAATATAATATAGGGGTCGGCGGTGTTAGGGGCAGCAGATTAGGGGTACATAAGTATAATGTAGGTGGCGGTCGGCAGTTTAGGGGTTAAAAAAATTTAATCGAGTGGCGGCGATGTGGGGGGGACCTCGGTTTAGGGGTGCATAGGTAGTTTATGGGTGTTAGTGTACTTTAGAGCACAGTAGTTAAGAGTTTTATAAACCGGCGTTAGCCCAGAAAGCTCTTAACTACTGACTTTTTTCTGCGGCTGGAGTTTTGTCGTTAGATTTCTAACGCTCACTTCAGCCACGACTCTAAATACCGGAGTTAGAAAGATCCCATTGAAAAGATAGGATACGCAATTGACGTAAGGGGATCTGCGGTATGGAAAAGTCGCGGCTGCAAAGTGAGCGTTAGAACCTTTCCTGACTGACTCCAAATACCGGCGGTAGCCTAAAACCAGCGTTAGGAGCCTCTAACGCTGGTTTTGACGGCTACCGCCAAACTCTAAATCTAGGCCTATGAATTTTTTGATCAAAAACGAATATATTATCCCAGTTTTCTATACCCTCCCCAAAGTTCACAAGAATTTATTTAAACCTACTGGCCGCCCCATCGTTGCAGGCACTGATTCCATATTTACTAATATTTCGATTTATCTGGACAAAGTTTTGAGGCCTTTTGTCTCCCAATCCCTTACATACATCAGGGACACTAGTGATTTTTTGTTAAAAATTGATGGGCTGACGGATAACTATGAAAAATTTATTTTATACAGTTTAGACATTGTGAGTCTATATACTTCAATTACACACAATAGCGGTATTGATGTAATTAAAAGTATACTAGCAGAGAGCAAAAAGTTTAGTGTTGGTGAACAACATTTTCTAATTAAACTTTTGGAAACTATCTTGTATTACAATTACTTTCTGTTTCAGGACACCTTTTATATCCAAAGACAAGGTACAGCTATAGGATCCAATGTCACCCCTACCTATGCAAACCTTTACATGAATTGGTACGAGGAGCATTTGGTTTTTGAGAATGAGTTGTTTCATCTTTATGGCGCCACCCGGTGGCGCTATATAGATGACATCTTTAGCATTTGGTGGGGCGACGTTGGATCCCTTAAAAAGTTTGTAGAGACACTGAACAATAATTCAAGATTTATTAAGTTCACACTCATTTGGAGTGAGGAAAGTGTCAATTTTCTGGATACAAAAGTATATAAACACAATGGTCACTTGTATACTGATCTTTATCGCAAAGAGACTGATCAAAAATACCCTGCTCCACTATGCTAGTGCTCACCCCTCTACATTAAAACAAGCATTGCCAAAAAGTCAACGCCTAAAAATAAGGAGAATAGTTAAGGATGAGGAATTGGTGAGCACCAGACTTGCGGACGAGGGTAAACGTTTTTTAGAGAGAGGTTATCCAGTTGAGCTCATCAATAACTGTGTAAATGAAGTCAAAAGAATAACACAAAGTGAGGCCCTTAAACTTACTGAGAAAGAGTAACCCAGAGTGAATGGTTTTTATTTTAGAATTATAGTAAATTATTGTAATCCAGGGGTAGAGATTTTTGCAAATGCCCCTATGCCAGCCTATAGTCGTCCACCTAATCTAAGGGATGCAATGGTTAGAGCTGATGTGGGCAGTTTAAAAAGTAACAGCATGGGCTATCTAGCAACTCAAAAGAAGGGTTGTTTCCCTTGCTTAGGCTGCTCCAGTTGTGGTAGCCTGGTCAAGTGTGAAAACATTTACCATCTCTACACAGGCAAAAGATATGGTATAAATGGATGCTTCACCTGCAGCGCTATATTTGTGATATATTTAATTAAATGCCTGTGTGCCAAGACTTATATTGGTGAGATGACCCAAAGGGGGAAAAATTTTGAGGCACCAGTGGCGTGCCAGTTTTTGGGAGGCTGGGCCTTCCATTGCACAATTGAGGTTCCAAATAATAGATTGGGAACCACCACCTAAAAGGGGCCAAAATAGGGAAACTCTTTTGAAAAGGAGGGAAATGCTATGGATTCACAAACTGGTGGCACTTACCCCTAAGGAGATGAATAGAGATTATTATTTAAACCCATTCTTGTGAATTAGGTTATGTTGGTTGCATTCTGGTTAACAAATCTGTATTTTTAACATGTGATGTGATTTTGACATTTTATCTATAAGGGGTAAGTTCCCTTTAATAATGTTTTTTCTAAATAATGATGTCATGATGAGGTAAGAGGAGTTCGACACCTGTGTTAAGGTATATAAGGTGATGTGTTGCATTGCATTGCAGACATGACTAAGGGTTAACAACCCGAAATGTAGTCCTGCTGTTTTGTACCTGCTCCAAGCTGAAGGAATAAAAGAAGTTTGATGATAATCTTGGTGGTGCTGCCTTTTCTTTTGACATTTGTATCTTAAAAGGTTTGCAGTAACCTTTTGGCTTGCACACCTGTTTTGTTTTGCTTTGGTGCTGGATCCTTCCTGGGAAAAAAGAAATACAATATTAAACCATTCATTACATGTACTGTAATAGCAAGAATGTAGTATATCTTTCTTTCCTAAGATATGGCTTAATTCCTTACTGTTGGGAAATAAAACACCTGGCCACCAGGAGGAGGCAAAGACACCCCAGCCAAAGGCTTAAATATCCCTCCCACTTTCTGATTACCCCAGTCATTCTTTGCCTTTTGTCATGTTAGGAGGTGGGAGAGAAATATCTCATATTCTGGAGTGGGTGGAGGCCCACAGCTGTTCGCTGTCAGCGATCCACATTCCAGGTGTGGACAACTGGGAGGTAGATTTTGTCAGCAGACAATCCTTCCATCCAGGAGAATGGTCTCTTGATCCTGAGGTGTTTGCAGAGATATGCAGCAAGAGGGGGACGCCAGAGATAGATCTCATGGCGTCCCATCTCAATACCAAGCTACTCAGGTACGGGTTGAGGGATCCCTAAAAAGATCTAATAGATGCATTAGCAGTGCCCTGGAGGTTCAAACTCATATATATTTTTCCCCCATTACCGCTTCTTCCTCAAGTGGTGGCCCGCATCAAGCAGGAACAGGTATCTATAATCCTGATTGCTCCATCGTGGCCGTGAAGGACGTGGTTCACAGATCTAGTGGGGATGTCATTATCTCCTTCGTGGAAGTTACCTTGTTGCAAAGACCTGCTGATACAAGTTCCATTTGTTCATCAAAATCTAGATTCTCTGAGGCTGACTGCGTGGAGATTGATTGCTTAGTCTTAGCCAGGAGAGGTTTCTCTGATAGTGTAATTGATACTCTTATTCAAGCTCGTAAACCAGTTACTCAACGTATCTACCACAAGGCAGTGATGTGCAGTCACTAGAGGCAGGTGAGGCAGTGCTTCACCTCTCATATGGGCAAAAATATATTTTTTTTATTGGCTTTAAAAAAAAAATTGTAAATTTTTCCCCCCAGCATTTTTTTTTTTCTCACAGCTATATGCTGTGCAATGAAGAGGCACAATCAGGTCTGCCCACCATTACACAACATGCTGCGCCATCTACTGGATGCAAGTGGTTAAGATCATTGCATGGCTCATTAACTGCTTATTTGAGGCAGTCCTATTTGGGCTGAACCAATCCAGTGAGAGGCATTAGTAAGTGGAACATAGGGTTGGGGCTGGATGTTAAATCATATAAAACAAAACAAAAACACAAAAAAACAACTTTCATATATTTTGTTGCTGTCCTGTGAACCTGCTAGCTTTGCTAAAGTGAAAAAGAGAGTTCTGTTCTTCCCCTCTAAGTGCAGTGGAATGTGCCACTGTCACTTCCTGAATCCTTACAGAGCAGGAGAGAGGCACAGAGAGCAGTGTTTCACCCACATCTTATTAAAGTAAGATTTTACTGAAAGATTCTGTTAGTTAAAATGATAATTTAATGAATGTGGTTTAGTGTTTGTTTACTCTTTTATAGCAGGGTCGTTTTTGTATTTTGTTTACTCAAACTTTACACCCACTAACTTAGCAGCTTGCCTCTGTACTTCACACTAAATTATAGACTAATTTTCTGAACTCTCTGTAGCTCTGCTGTTTTATTACTTTAAAATGCAGTGGTCCCCCCCCTTGTGTGTGTGTGTGTGTGTGTGTGTCTCTCTCTCTCTATCTATCCATCTCTCTCCTTATGTGTTGTTCTCCCCCATGGTCTCTTTCTCTCTCTGTCTCTCTTCCTCCCCCTCTGACTCTCATCCCTTATGTAATGAAAGAATCTATAAGCATAATTTGCAGCATTAAAGTAAAATGTATGTTTTAAACATATTTTAATAGGCATGGATTTCTAGATCTCATAATCAGAGCAAGCATTGTGTTATCTGGCAAGTGTTTCTGTTACAATACTTTTAGACTAAAATCAGATGTTTACTAAGTTGACCAGTTTTCCAAGACACCATTTAAAGGGACATGAAACCCATATGCAAATTTTTACATCTAATATCTAATTTTCTTTATTCTTTTGATGTCCTTTGTTGAAAATCATATCTAAATATGCTCAGTAGCTGCTGATTGGTGGCTGCACATAGATACCTCATGTGATTGGCTCACCCATGTGCATTGCTATTTCTTCAACAAAGGATATCTAAAGAATGAAGGCGTATCCTAGCCACTGCCTCACCATCCTCTGACGTCACTGCACGTCACTGCCACAAGGTGTGGAGGACCTGCTTATTCTGGTGTGAAGAGAGTTGTTTTTCCAGGCACAGAGTTAAGGTTGCCAGGATATTATCTTTTTCTTTCATGTAATTGGCGAGAGTCCATGAGCTAGTGACATATGGGATATACAATCCTACCAGGAGGGGCAAAGTTTCCCAAACCTCAAAATGCCTATAAATACACCCCTCACCACACCCACAATTCAGTTTTACAAACTTTGCCTCCTATGGAGGTGGTGAAGTAAGTTTGTGCTAAGATTTCTACATTGATATGCACTTCTCAGCATTGTTGAAGCCCGATTCCTCTCATAGTACAGCGAATGTCAGAGGGATGTGAAGGGAGTATCACTTATTGAATACGATGATTTCCCTAACGGGGGTCTATTTCATAGGTTCTCTGTTATCGGTCGTAGAGATTCATCTCCTACCTCCCTTTTCAGATCGACGATATACTCTCAAATTACCATTACCTCTACTGATAACTGTTTCTGTACTGGTTTGGCTATCTGCTATATGTGGATGGGTGTCTTTTGGTAAGTATGTTTTTTATTACTTAAGGCACCCCAGCTATGGTTTGGCACTTTATGCATTTATATAAAGTTCTAAATATATGTATTGTACTTATATTTGCCATGAGTCAGGTTCATGTATTTCCTTCTGCAGACTATCAGTTTCATATTTGTGAATATAAACATCTTTTAAAAATGAAATTTATTTCATACCTGGGGTTTAGTCTTTTTTTCAATTGACTACTTCTTACAAATTGCGGGCGGTATTAGGCCCGCGGGTGCGACAAATGCTAAACTTTATTGCGTCATTTTTTGGCGCGAAATTTGTTTTTGGCGCGAAAAGGTACGTCTATGACACAAGTTCGTCATTTCCGGCGTCATACTTGACACCGAGACCTTTCACACGGTTGCGTCATTAGTGACGCAAGTGTGTCATTTCCGGTTATTTTTTGGCGCCAAAAAAGTTTAGTTACGTTGTGCGTCAGTTTTTGGCGCCAAACTTTTTCATTATTTCAATACCCCATTGATGTTTGCCTCTTGATTTTTTTCTCTATCAGAGGGCTATGCTATTTGCATTTTTTCCCATTCCTGAAACTGTCATATAAGGAAATAGATAATTTTGCTTTATATGTTGTTTTTTCTCTTACATTTTGCAAGATGTCTCACTTTGACCCTGCCTCAGAAGCTTCTGCTGGAACATTGCTGCCTGACATCGGTTCTACAAAAGCTAAGTGCATTTGTTGTAAAGTTGTAGAAATTATGTCGCCGAATGTCATTTGTAATAGTTGTTTTGATAAACTTTTACATTCAGATAATGTGTCCATCAGTAATAGTACATTGCCAGTTGCAGTTTCTTCAACTTCTAATGTGCATAATATACCTGTAAATTTTTAAAGAATTTGTTTCTGATTCTATTCTGAAGGCTTTGTCTGCATTTCCACCTTCAAATAAATGTAATAGGTCTTTTAAAACTTCTCATTTAGCTGATGAAATTTCAAATGACCAACAATATGATAATTTATCCTCTTCTGATGAGGATCTATCTGATTCAGAAGATCCTCCTCAGACATTGACACTGACAAATCTACTTATTTATTTAAAATTGAGTATATGCGTTCTTTATTAAGAAGTGTTAATTACTTTGGATATTGAGGTAACCAGTCCTCTTGACGTTCAGTCTAATAAACGTTTAAATGCTGTTTTTAAACCTCCTGTGGTTTCTCCAGGAGTTTTTTTCCTATTTCTGATATGATTCTAAGGAATGGAATAAGCCAGGTACTTCTTTTATTCCTTTTTTTAAGGTTTAAAATATTGTATCCTTTGCCAGCAAAATTTATAGAGTTTTGGGAAAAGATCCCCAAAATTGATGGGGCTATTTCTACTCTTGCTAAATGTACTACTATTCCTATGGTAGATAGTATTTCCTTTAAGGATCCTTTAGATAGGAAGCTTGAATCTTATCTAAGGAAGGCCTATTTATATTCAGGTCATCTTCTCAGACCTGCAATTTCTTTGGCTGATGTTGCGGCTGCATCAACGTTCTGGTTGGAGAATTTAGCGCAACAAGAATTGGATTCTGACGTATCTAGCATTATTTGCTTACTGCAACATGCTAATCATTTTATTTGTGATGTTAGATCCATGTCTTTAGCTATATTAGCTAGAAGAGCTTTGTGGCTTAAATCTTGGAATGCTGATATGACATCTAAATCTAGATTACTATCTCTTTCTTTCCAAGGTAATAATTTATTTCGTTCTCAGTTGGAATTATTTCAACTGTTACTGGGGGAAAGGAGTTTTTTTCTGCCTCAGGATAAAAAACCTAAGGGTAAATCTAAGGCTTCTAACCGTTTTCGTTCCTTTTGTCAGTATAGGGAATGAAAACTCTATCCTCCCCCCAAGGAATCTGCCTCCAATTGGAAACCTTCCTCAAATTGGAATAAATCCAAGCCTTTTAGGAAACCAAAGTCAGCCCCTAAGTCCGCATTAAGATGCGGCCCTCATTCCAGCTCAGCTGGTAAGGGGCAGATTAAGGTTTTTCAAGGATATTTCGATAAAATCTGTTCAAAATCAATGGATTCAGAGCATTGTCTCTCAAGGGTATCGAATAGGATTCAGAGTAAGACCTCCTGTGAGAAGATTTTTTCTCTCACGTATCCCAGTAAAATCCAGTAAAAGCTCAGGCTTTCCTGAAGTGTGTTTCAGACCTGGAGTCTTCAGGGGTAATCATGCCAGTTCCTCTTCTGGAACAAGGTTTGGGGTTTTATTCAAATCTATTCATTGTCCCAAAGAAGGAAAATTTATTCAGACCAGTTCTGGATCTGAAAATTTTGAATCGTTATGTTAGAGTACCAATTTTCAAGATGGTGACTATAAGGACTATTCTGCCTTTTGTTCAACGAGGACATTATATGTCTACAATAGGCTTGCAGGATGCATACCTTCATATTCCGATTCATCCAGAACATTTTCAGTTTTTGAGATTCTCTTTTCTAGACAAGCATTACCAATTTGTTGCTCTGTCATTTGGCCTAGCAACCGCTCCAAGAATCTTTTCAAAGGCTCTGGGTGTCCTACTCTCAGTAATCAGAGAACAGGGTATTGCAGTGTTTCCTTATTTGGACGATATTTTGGTACTAGCTCAATCTTTATGTACTGCAGAATCTCACACAAATCAACTAGAATTGTTTCTTCGGAAACATGGTTGGAGGATCAATTTACTAAAAGTTTCTTGATTACTCAGACAAAGGTCACCTTTTTAGGCTTCCAGATAGATTCAGTGTCCATGACTCTGTCTCTAACAGACAAGAGACGTTTAAAATTGGTTGCAGCCTGCCGGCACCTTCAGTCTCAGTCATTCCCTTCAGTGGCTATGTGCATGGAAGTTTTAGGTCTCATGACTGCAGCATCGGACGCGATCCCCTTTGCTCATTTTCACATGAGACCTCTTCAGCTTTGGATGCTGAATCAATGGTGCAGGGATTATACAAAGATATCTCAATTTAATATCCTTAAATCCCAATGTACGACATTCTCTGACATGGTGGGTAGATCACCATCATTTAGTTCAAGGGGCTTCTTTTGTTTGGCCAACCTGGACTGTGATCACAACAGATGCGAGTTTTTCAGGTTGGGGAGCTGTTTGAGGATCTCTGACAGCACAAGGGGTTTGGAAATCTCAAGAGGCGAGATTTCCAAGACATATATATATTTTTTTTTTTAAATAAATTTTTATTGAGGTTTAATACATACAATAATCATTAGGCAATACTTTGCATGACATGTAAATGCAGGAAAAATAAATCATATCAATGGCACAAAAGACAGGAAAAAGCATTAACTAGCACAGAATCTTGATTTACAGTCAAGGCTAGAAAGGAATATAAATGTCATTTAGTAATGCAATGAAACAAACCAATGCAAACATTCTCAACCTCATGTTTTCTGTTATAGGGAGCTCCCCTTAGGATATAATAGCAAATGAAATATAACGTTTACCCCCAATGGATTATAGAGGCCACTCTTGGACCCCCAACACTATTAATGTGGCACAAAGGGGGATAATGGGGAGGAAAGAAAAATAAAAAATAAAAAAAGATACTGGGCCACTTTTGGACCCAAAGTGTGGATTAGAATAGTGATGAACCAACATTTAAACATAGTGGATTGCTAAAACAAGTACCAGTTGCTATCAGGCCATATGTAAGCTAGATACTTATTGTTTCACAAGTAATTCTTATGACTGGATCGATATTATCGTCTAGTGGAAAGACATATTACCCAGGCAGTACGGCATACTCACAGTGAGTGCTATTATAAAACTAGTCACACAAATTTTACCCAAAAGGAGGGGAATTCTTAGCTGACCCCTATTGGGGGGCGCTCTATAATATAAGAAAGAGAGCTATAGATTAGAGTGTCTTTTGCCTTTTAAGGGTACATTTGCAGCAAATATCCTAGCTGTAACTGTTGAAATGTACTAGTGGAAAATATAGTGAGCTACATCTAGGTAATAAATAGGTGAACATGCTAGTAGCTAAATATAGACCTGAACATAAAAGCAAGCATTAGTAATAGACATTCAAAATTCTACTAAAAGGCCACCTTATCTGTGTCAGATATATTGAGCATACATTAAGCAGAACATAGGTGATAAATGTTCATGCAGTGTCTGAAAAGTTCTCGCATCTTAAAGCGTTGTTAGTCACAGTCCACTCATGAGAGCGAGTCCCAGTGCTGGATAGGGCAACCAAGGTAGCATAGATTTGGGTCACCCAGGGCAAAAGTCTAATATGAAGTGGGTCTTACAGTTATCTAGAGCTGACACATCATCCCTCAGTTTCATATACAGGCAGACCCAAGCCCCACACAATGAAAACAGAGGTGTACCTTTTCCTTTCCCCCGTGTGCGCCCCGTGACAGAGTATGGACGCTACTGCATGGGATCATGTCCAAACGCCCCCAGGGTCAAAAGTCCAGCAGGGGAAAGAAATGTGTATACTGGGCAATGGCTGGCAGAAAGTTCCCTGAAATTTACCCCATCTTGGCGGTCGGACCCTCAGTTTCGCTGTTTCCATAGACATGCGACAATGTGCCGTGGGGGCTTTCACCAATGCGGCCCAAACTTCCAGATTAGTGTAGGTCGGCTGAGTCTCAAATTGCTTCAGTGCCTCCGCCGACACTTTACATCCGTGATACCCATGGCGCACCTCGCTGATGTCCTCCACGCCGCAGGAGAGGTGAGTCATGTCCGAATACAGGGTTACAACTTTTACTTCCCCAATGACAGTGACTGTTCCTGCCTTAGCTGTCTGTCGCTGTCTGGAGGTTTGCGGTTGCATCTCGGTCACTACCGGGATGTCAGGTGGGTCTTTTATTGCTGCTGGGGGGGTTTTAATAGGAAGGCTTAGAAGTGGTATTGCCTTCTCCAGGCCCCTGATAATCGGCGGCGTCTTCCACTTGCCCTGCAGGAGCTACTGATATGGTACGACTGTGAGCACTGCCAACCTGTCTGGCCAACACACGGAGGCTTTCACATTCAGTTGCCCAGGCCCGCTGTATCCTCATATGGTGGTTCTGTAGAAGCTTTGTCACGGCTGAAAGGGTTATTTCGGCGTCAGTCGCCATCTTTAGCCGGTATGCGCTGAACAAGGAGGCTCTAAGATTTCCTGCTAGTTAGCCTCAATAACAGTGATGGTACTATATAGTCATAAGGAATGTTGGTATTACAGGGAGAAAAAAAGAAAGTCAGTGTCTTTGCACTGCATACCCGGCGTACAAGATACCGGGGGGGTGTTGAGAGCCTTTACTGAGGTAACTGCCTTAGGCCCCAACGCTCCAGATTGGTTTCCAAGGGTTATAATACCAAGAGTTTAGGATCACCCAGCTCAGGATGGACTGCAGATTATTAATATCTAGGTGTAAAAGTTAGAAGATCTTCCTGGCCACTGATAAAAGGCAGATTATCCGTGAATCCCTTGGAGCAACCGATATTGCTACCATTCAAGGTGCTGCCCAGAGACACGCCCCTCCAAGACATATTTTAGAACTCTGTGCAATTCTCAGAGCTCTTCAGTTTTGGCCTCTGTTAAAGAGAGAACTGTTCATTTGTTTTCAGACAGACATTATCACTACAGTGGCATATGTCAATCATCAGGATGGGACTCACAGTCCCCAAGCTATGAAAGAAGTATCTCGAATACTTGTTTGGGCGGAATCCAGCTCCTGTCTAATCTCTGCGGTGCATATCCCAGGTGTAGACAATTGGGAAGCGGATTATCTCAACCGCTAGACTTTACATCCAGGGGAGTGGTTTCTCCATCCAGATGTTTTTTTTCACAGATTGTTCAGATGTGGGGTCCTCCAGAGGTAGATCTCTTGGCCTCTCATCTAAACAAGAAACTTCCCAGATACCTGTCCAGGTCCAGGGATGTTCAGGCGGAAGCAGTGGATGCGCTGACACTTCCTTGGTGTTATCATCCTGCTTATATCTTCCCGCCTTTAGTTCTCCTTCCATGAGTGTTTTCCAAAATTATCATGGAACAATCATTTGTGTTGCTGGTAGTGCCAGCATGGCCACACAGGGTTTGGTATGCGGATCTGGTTCGGATGTCCAGTTGCCCGCCTTGGCCACTTCCGTTACGGCCAGACCTACTATCTCAAGGTCCATTTTTCCATCAGGATCTCAAATCATTACATTTGAAGGTATGGAAATTGAATGCTTAGTTCTAAGTCATAGAAGTTTCTCTGACTCAGTGATTGATACTATGTTACAAGCTCGTAAATCAGTCTCTAGGAAGATTTATTATAGAGTTTGAAAGACTTACATTTCATGGTGTTCTTCTCATGAATTCTCCTGGCATTCTTTTAGAATTTCTAGAATTTTTACAGTTTTTTTCAGGATGGTTTGGATAAGGGTTTGTCTGCAAGTTCCTTGAAAGGACAAATCTCCGCTCTTTTTGTTTTATTTCACAGAAAGATTGCTATACTTCCTGATATACACTGTTTTGTACAGGCTTTAGTTCGTATTAAGCCTGTCATTAAATCAATTTCTCCTCCTTGGAGTCTTATTTTGGTTCTGAAGGCTTTACAGGCTCCTCCATTTGAGCCTATGCATTCTTTGGACATTAAACTACTTTCTTGGAAAGTGTTGTTCATTTTGGCTATCTCTTCTGCTAGAAGAGTTTCTGAGCTATCTGCTCTTTCTTGTGAATCTCCTTTTCTGACTTTTCATCAGGATAAGACGGTTTTGCAGACTTCATTTGAATTTTTCCGTAAGGTGAATTCTAACAACATTAGTAGAGAAATTGTTGTCCCTTCCTTGTGTCCTAATCCTAAGAATCCTTTGGAAAGATCCTTACATTCTTTGGATGTGGTGAGAGCTTTGAAATATTATGTTGAAACTACTAAAGATTTCAGGAAGACTTCTAGTCTATTTGTTATATTTTCTGGTCCTAGAAAAGGTCAGAAGGCCTCTGCTATTTCCTTGGCCTCTTGGTTAAAGCTTTTGATTCTTCAAGCTTATTTGGAGTCGGGTCAAGCCCCGCCTCAGAGAATTATAGCTCATTCTACTAGTTCAGTCTCCACTTCGTGGGCTTTTAAGAATGAAGCTTCAGTTGATTAGATTTGCAAAGCAGCGACTTGGTCCTCTTTGCATACACTTACTAAATTCTACCGTTTTTATGTATTTGCTTCTTCGGAAGCAGTTTTTGGTAGAAAAGTTCTTCAGGCAGCTGTTTCAGTTTGATTCTTCTGCTTTTGATTTAAGTTTTTTTCTTTCAAAAATGAAAATAAACTTATTTTTTGGGGTTGTGGATTAATTTTTTCAGCGGTATATGGCTGTTTTTATTTTATCCCCTCCCTCTCTAGTGACTCTTGAGTGGAAGACTCCACATCTTCGGTATTGATATCCCATATGTCACTAGCTCATGGGCTAGCCAATTACATGAAAGAAAACATAATTTATGTAAGAACTTACCTGATAAAGTCCATGAGGCCCACCCTTTTTATGGTGGTTATGATTTTTTTGTATAAAGCACAATTAT
Source organism: Bombina bombina (assembly GCF_027579735.1). Taxonomy (NCBI): domain Eukaryota; kingdom Metazoa; phylum Chordata; class Amphibia; order Anura; family Bombinatoridae; genus Bombina; species Bombina bombina. The sequence continues at coordinate 518,920,840 of NC_069504.1, forward strand.
TTCCAAATTTCCTTTGTTGATGCTTTCTACTCCTTTCTTTATCACCCCACTGCTTGGCTATTCGTTAAACTGAACTGTGGGTGTGGTGAGGGGTGTATTTATAGGCATTTTGAGGTTTGGGAAACTTTGCCCCTCCTGGTAGGATTGCATATCCCATATGTCACTAGCTCATGGACTCTTGCCAATATGAAAGAAATGAATTTATCAGGTAAGTTCTTACATAAATTATGTTTTTCCAGGATGGGCTGGAGAAGGGCCGTTCTGCTAGTTCCCTGAGGCGACAGATTTCGGCCCTGTCGGACTAGCTGAGCTTCCAGATGTGCAGTCCTTTGTTAAGGCTCTGATTAGGATCAAACCTGTGTTTAGATCTGGGGCTCCTCCTTGGAGCCTAAATCTTGTTCTTTGGGTTTTGCAACAGGTTCTGTTTGAGCCTCTGCATTCCGTTGACATTAAATTGTTATCTTGAAAGGTTCTCTTTTTATTGGCTATTGCCTCTGCGCGCAGAGTTTCTGAGATCTCTGCTTTGCAATGTTAGCCCCCTTATCTGATTTTTCCTGCAGATAAGGCAGTTTTACGTACTAAATTAGGTTTTCTTCCTAAGGTTTTGTCAGATCGCAACATCAATCAGGAGATTGTGGTTCCTTCCTTGTGCCCTAATCCTCCTTCATCGAAGGAACGCTTACTTCACAATTTAGATGTGGTTCGCACCTTGAAGTTCTATCTTCAGGCTACTAAGGAGTTCAGACAATCTTCCTCTTTGTTTGTTGTCTATTCGGGGAAGCGTAAGGGGCAGAAGGCTACTTCGACTTCCCTTTCTTTTTGGTTAAGGAGTGTCATTTGCTTAGCTTACGAGATAGCGGGACATCATCCTCCTGAAAGGATAACAGATCATTCCACTAGAGCAGTGGCTTCCTCTTGGGCCTTTAAGAACGAGGTGTCTGGATCAGATTTGTAAGGCAGCTACCTGGTCCTCCTTACATACTTTTTCAAAATTTTACAAGTTTGATGTTTTTTCTTTGGCTGAAGCAGCTTTTCGGGAGAAAAGTTTTGCAGGCTGTGGTGGCCTCAGAATAGGGTCCGCCCCTTAATTTTTGTTTCCTCCCGTTATTCATTCAGGCCTAGATTTAGAGTTTGGCGGTAGCCGTGAAAACCAGCGTTAGAGGCTCCTAACGCTGGTTTTAGGCTACCGCCAGTATTTGGAGTCACTAAAAATAGGGTCTAACGCTCACTTTTCAGCCGCGACTTTTCCATACCGCAGATCCCCTTACGTCAATTGCGTATCCTATCTTTTCAATGGGATCTTCCTAACTCCGGTATTTAGAGTCGTTTCTGAAGTGAGCGTTAGAGCTCTAACGACAAAACTCCAGCCGCAGAAAAAAAGCAGGAGTTAAGAGCTTTCTGGGCTAACGCCGGTTCATAAAGCTCTTAACTACTGTACCCTAAAGTACACTAACACCCATAAACTACCTATGTACCCCTAAACCGAGGTCCCCCCACATCGCCGCCACTCGATTACATTTTTTTAACCCCTAATCTGCCGACCGCCACCTACGTTATACTTATGTACCCCTAATCTGCTGCCCCTAACACCGCCGACCCCTGTATTATATTTATTAACCCCTAACCTGCCCCCCTCAACGTCGCCGCCAGCTACTTACAATAATTAACCCCTAATCTGCCGACCCCAAAGCGCCGCCACCTACGTTATCCTTATGTACCCCTAATCTGCTGCCCCTAACACCGCCGACCCCTATATTATATTTATTAACCCCTAATCTGCCCCCCTCAACGTCGCCGACACCTGCCTACACTTATTAACCCCTAATCTGCCGAGCGGACCTGAGCGCTACTATAATAAAGTTATTAACCCCTAATCCGCCTCACTAATCCTATCATAAATAGTATTAACCCCTAATCTGCCCTCCCTAACATCGCCGACACCTAACTTCAATTATTAACCCCTAATCTGACGACCGGAGCTCACCGCTATTCTAATAAATGTATTAACCCCTAAAGCTAAGTCTAACCCTAACACTAACACCCCCCTAACTTAAATATAATTTAAATCTAACGAAATAAATTAACTCTTATTAAATAAATTATTCCTATTTAAAGCTAAATACTTACCTGTAAAATAAACCCTAATATAGCTACAATATAAATTATAATAATATTATAGCTATTTTAGGATTAATATTTATTTTACAGGCAACTTTGTAATTATTTTAACCAGGTACAATAGCTATTAAATAGTTAAGAACTATTTAATAGTTACCTAGTTAAAATAATAACAAAATTACCTGTAAAATAAATCCTAACCTAAGTTATAATTAAACCTAACACTACCCTATCAATAAATTAATTAAATAAAATACCTACAATTATCTACAATTAAACCTATCACTACACTATCAATAAATAAATTAAATACAATTCCTACAAATAAATACAATTACATAAACTAACTAAAGTACAAAAAATAAAAAAGAACTAAGTTACAAAAAATAAAAAAATATTTACAAACATAAGAAAAATATTACAACAATTTTAAACTAATTACACCTACTCTAAGCCCCCTAATAAAATAACAAAGACCCCCAAAATAAAAAAATGCCCTACCCTATTCTAAATTAATAAAGTTAAAAGCTCTTTTACCTTACCAGCCCTGAACAGGGCCCTTTGCGGGGCATGCCCCAAGAAAATCAGCTCTTTTGCCTGTAAAAAAAAAACATACAATACCCCCCCCCAACATTACAACCCACCACCCACATACCCCTAATCTAACCCAAACCCCCCTTAAATAAACCTAACACTAAGCCCCTGAAGATCTTCCTACCTTATCTTCACCTCACCAGGTATCACCGATCGGTCCTGGCATCCGGTGCTGAAGAGGTCCAGAAGAGGCTCCAAAGTCTTCCTCCTATCCGGCAAGAAGAGGACATCCGGACCGGCAAACATCTTCATCCAAGCGGCATCTTCGATCTTCTTCCATCCGGTGCGGAGCGGGTCCATGTTGAAGCAGCCGACGCGGATCCATCCTCTTCTTTCTGCGTCTCCCGACGAATGACGGTTCCTTTAAGGGAAGTCATCCAAGATGGCGTCCCTCGAATTCCGATTGGCTGATAGGATTGGCTGATAGGATCAGCCAATCGGAATTAAGGTAGGAATATTCTGATTGGCTGATGGAATCAGCCAATCAGAATCAAGTTCAATCCGATTGGCTGATCCAATCAGCCAATCAGATTGAGCTCGCATTCTATTGGCTGTTCCGATGTTGGGGGGGGGGGTATTGTATGTTTTTTTTTACAGGCAAAAGAGCTGATTTTCTTGGGGCATGCCCCGCAAAGGGCCCTGTTCAGGGCTGGTAAGGTAAAAGAGCTTTTAACTTTATTAATTTAGAATAGGGTAGGGCATTTTTTTATTTTGGGGGTCTTTGTTATTTTATTAGGGGGCTTAGAGTAGGTGTAATTAGTTTAAAATTGTTGTAATATTTTTCTTATGTTTGTAAATATTTTTTTATTTTTTGTAACTTAGTTCTTTTTTATTTTTTGTACTTTAGTTAGTTTATGTAATTGTAGTTATTTGTAGGAATTGTATTTAATTAATTTATTGATAGGGTAGTGTTAGGTTTAATTATAACTTAGGTTAGGATTTATTTTACAGGTAATTTTGTTATTATTTTAACTAGGTAACTATTAAATAGTTCTTAACTATTTAATAGCTATTGTACCTGGTTAAAATAATTACAAAGTTGCCTGTAAAATAAATATTAATCCTAAAATAGCTATAATATTATTATAATTTCTATTGTAGCTATATTAGGGTTTATTTTACAGGTAAGTATTTAGCTTTAAATAGGAATAATTTATTTAATAAGAGTTAATTTATTTCGTTAGATTTAAATTATATTTAACTTAGGGGGGTTAGTGTTAGGGTTAGACTTAGCTTTAGGGGTTAATCCATTTATTATAGTAGCGGTGAGCTCCGGTCGTCAGATTAGGGGTTAATAATTGAAGTTAGGTGTCGGCGATGTTAGGGAGGGCAGATTAGGGGTTAATACTATTTATGATAGGGTTAGTGAGGCGGATTAGGGGTTAATAACTTTATTATAGTAGCGCTCAGGTCCGCTCGGCAGATTAGGGGTTAATAAGTGTAGGCAGGTGTCGGCGACGTTGTGGGGGGCAGGTTAGGGGTTAATAAATATAATACAGGGGTCGGCGGTGTTAGGGGCAGCAGATTAGGGGTACATAGGGATAATGTAAGTAGCGGCGGTTTACGGAGCGGCAGATTAGGGGTTAATAATAATATGCAGGGGTCAGCGATAGCGGGGGCGGCAGATTAGGGGTTAATAAGTGTAAGGGTAGGGGTGTTTAGACTCGGGGTACATGTTAGGGTGTTAGGTGCAGACGTAGGAAGTGTTTCCCCATAGGAAACAATGGGGCTGCGTTAGGAGCTGAACGCTGCTTTTTTTGCAGGTGTTTTTTTTTTTTTTCCAGCTCAAACAGCCCCATTGTTTCCTATGGGAGAATCGTGCACGAGCACGTTTTTGAGGCTGGCCGCGTCCGTAAGCAACTCTGGTATCGAGAGTTGCATTTGCGGTAAAAATGCTCTACGCTCCTTTTTTGGAGCCTAACGCAGCATTTTTTTGGACTTTCGATACCAGAGTTAATTTTATGGTGCGGCCAGAAAAAAGCCAGCGTAGCGTTAACAACCCATCTACCGCCAAACTCCAAATCTAGGCCTCAGTGTCCTCTGGAGCTTGGGTATAGTTTTCCCAACAGTAAGGAATGAAGCCATGGACTCTCCCTATCTTAGGAAGGAAAACATAAGTTATGCTTACCAGATAAATTCCTTTCCTTCCAGATAGGGAGAGTCCACGGCCCCTGCCTGTTTTTTTCTTGTCTATGGGCGGTCCCCTATTATTAATTTTATTCTTCTGGCACCATTTATACCCTAATGTTTCTCCTACTTTTCCTTGTTTTCTCGGCAGAATGACTGGGGTAATGAGGAAGTGGGAGTGATATTTAAGCCTTTGGCTGGGGTGTCTTTGCCTACTCCTGGTGGCCAGGTGTTGTATTTCCCAAAAGTAAGGAATGAAGCCGTGGACTCTCCCTATCTGGAAGGAAAGGAATTTATCTGGTAAGCATAAATTATGTTATTGCTTTGTTCATGTGACCTAATATATATAGGTCGCACTTCAAGACTTTTAAAAACCAGACTGAGTGAGCGCATATATAATATAGAAAAAGAGAGTGTTTTAAAAAAACCTATCTGCCCATTTTTTTTAAAAAACACAACAAAAAGGTATCAGAATTAGAATTTCTAGGCATCAGGAAGGTTGATGCCCATTGGAGAGGAGGAGATACCTAGAATATTTTGGGATGCATGGAAATTAAATGGATTTATAACATGAATTCCCTCATCCCCAATGGACTCAACAAAGATTTTGAGATACATAATTTTCTATAAAAAAATCATTTTATTATATTAAATTATGTTTTTCTATCTATATGTGTATTTTGTATTAAAAGTATTTTGTATATTTTATCAAATTTACACCGTGAATTACTAATTATAATTATTTGTGATGAATTTTAAATCATGTCTGTTATATTGATATATATATATATTTTGTATATATTATTTGAATGCTGTCTAATATGAGGTTAATGACGTAACAAAAATGTTAGAGACTCCTTAGTTTATTCCATTGGGAACCACAACGGTATTGCCCATAACAATCATGGAGTCTATATTGATCATCACTTCCGTTTCCTGTGACTGCACAGGTTTAAATTTTCTCTGGTTTCATCTTTGCACTATCTTCCTTGAAAAAGCCCTTGGTTAACTGTGAAATGTACGTCGGATTTTATCTCCCTCCAGGGACTCATCCATTTATACCCAACTACATCAGAAAAGGAGTGTAGACCCTGCAGGTACTGGAAGTGGAGATCGAGCGGTGTGAACGCTGCCCTGTATCTGCATCCATCCACATTAGGGGTAAATCACTTGCAGTTAATATTGACTGTTCTTAGAAAGGACTCTGATCACACATATGTATGTTGGTGTATTGGATGTTTTATTGTATTTTATATGTATATTTTAATAAATTGTTATTGTTAAAGTCCTTGGGAGACTGTTTGCCTGCCAGTATAAGAGCAGGTGTGCACAGTGAATGAGCTTACTATAGCTCCATCTTATGTGAGTAGGATACCGTCTAAACAAATTATTTTTACCATTGGGTACATCCCAGAGTTACACTATATATTGTTTTCTCTTTTTTCACTTTGAGGATTTTTTCAAGACCATCGGATTTGATCACATCACTTACTGGACATATCCTTTATATTTGAAAATATTATCTTTTTAATATTTTTTATTGAGGATTAAAGTAAACATACAGGACTCTGGAAACAAAAGACAGCCCCAAGATGGGCAGACGTAGTTAAGATCATGTCCTACTTTGAACAAATGGAATGCCCAATATTCACTCAACAGAATAAGGTGGCCCTACACTCCCAGATTTGGGACTCTTGGAGACGACTAACAGACCCTCCGAGAGGACCCTAAGGTAGTACCTAACCTCCCATGAGCCCGGAATAATTAATGTCTGTCTCAAGCACAACTAATTATCAGTTAATCCCGGGTTTCTATTCTGGAAGCCTTAGGGAATATATGACTTCCCTCCCCCCCCCTTTTTTTTCCACTCTCTTTTCCCTTGCTCTCCTTTCTCTCCTACCCCACCCTCTACCCTCCATCTCCTTCCTTTCCCTCCTCACTCCTTGCCACCCCTCGTTTGGGTCACGAAGATCATCAGTCATCGCTACATAAAACAAACTATTCGTATTGTTATTTGCTTTTCTTATCCACAGATATATGATATCCTACAGTATTATTGAAAATGTTGAGGCCGTCTGTTGTTTTATTGTTTCCAATTTGTATGCTTTCACGTATTGTTTGCATCATTATGCTATGTACTGTGAATATTTGTATTGCCAATTTCATATTGGATGTTTGATCATTACCTTGTTATTCTCATAACAAACTTTCAACCTCAATAAAATATTATTAAAAAAAAAAAAAAAAAAAGTAAACATACAGGGGTTTCAACATGTAAGAACACAAAAACAAAGAAGACAGGTGGTGTATTCCCTTACAATGGAGTGACATATCAGCAGACAAATGCATATTACATTAATATTATATATTGTGTGTTAAAATAATACAATGATTATCTAATTCTAATCCTCAGTTTTCCACCTCCGTAATAAAAGTGAGGCCTCTTTTGGACCTCCAATACATCTATTATGAAAGAAAATAACAAGAGGGTTATATTAATAGAAGGTCCTATTTAGACCTTTGAAGTGCTATTGTAACTTAGTATTCAATACTATGCCTTATACTCCTAAATCTCCAATACACATTTCAGAGCTATCAATACAACAAAAACTAAAACAATTGGGGTAGTTTGTTCTGTGGTCAGTGAAGAGAGTAACATCTCAAATAGTTACTAAAGTAGCGTTATATGATGAGGCCCAAGGAGATTACTTTTCAGTATGGTCTAATATAAACTATGGCAGAGAGATGTTAATAGTTTATTTGCTGTAAAGCTATGTATCCTGTATCCTATATAATAACTGGGTAAACCAGTCAACTTATTTAGTCAATAGACATTTAAACATACTAGAGGGGGTGTAAGAAACAAGATATCAAACATAAATAATTTACTCTAAACTGCATATACAGATATATTTCCATACATAGTTCAGGTGGAATCAGAGAAATTCTATGAGTGTTAGGAGACAGTGAAGGCCAAGGCAACTAAAAAAACCTCACGTGATCTAGCACAAACACTTATATATCACTAGTTACCGGCCTGTGACAAGTATGGGCCTTCTAGTATACTATAGTGAGCAGATCATATCTCCTCATATCTCCTCAACAAAATATTTTAGATACTACTCATTTTCAGTCACATACAAAGCAAATATTTCAGTATCATAGATACAACCAGGATTGTGATATATATATAATGCTATCAGGACTTCCCGCTAATTGTTAACCTCCCTATATACCCAGCGTATGATAGAAGAGCAATATTCGAGAGAGGAGTTAAGATACAGAATGTCTTTTCTACTTAGTTTAAAGTAAAAGATATCTAAACTAGCTAGAGGCTTATATGCGTTTATTTTACAATCAATATGTGTGACATTTTGCGTCCCCATTAAATTGTGAACCAGATAATACGTGTAAATATACCTCAGACTGAATATGAAAATCCTGCATAATAATCAGGTTTTCCAGATTAGCCACACATTTCAACATCTCCAGCAGGGGTTAAAAATGTCTATAAGGATATTTTGTGGGTATAAATAATAGAAACAGTACCTGCAAGCTTAAATATTATATCCATGTGGAGGCTAAAATGAGTCTACTGTGTATATACAAGCTCCCCTCCCACCCCTGTAGATATATCATGTCTTACATCCCTTTGGCAACTCAGACATATTAGTCAGCTGAAAATCCCAGACCTGTCACAGAGAGTCAATGTGTCTAATAGTAAACCTTGCCACCAAAATTATAAGATCTGAGAGGCCGATAAAACTTAAAGTTGCATCATCAGAACCTTTCATTTTACTCTATATAAAAGACTCATACAGGGCCCAGCTAGAAAGGGGTTAAAGTGCTAACTTTGTTATGGCTTTATTCATCAAATAGTAATACCATATTGCGCTTGCAGTATAAACTTCCACATTATATCCTATCTCCCTATAGGTTAAATACTATTGACCAGTAATTATGAGATAAGTAGTGACCCCATAGGGCACATATATCTCAAACATTCTACTCAAATATAACAAATAGCAGTAAAAGTTAAAACACAAAACCAAAAAATAAAACAAGCACAATAAAGTCTTAAACCTCCAATGTCCTCGCACTCATCCATATCCCAAAAGTCATAAAAAGGAACTATTAGGACTGAATTATAACGGCATTACTTTGGGATTATTAGAGGAGATCTATAAATGGGTAGGAAAGTCTCCCCTTGTCTAGACATTATCATGATCCAACACCGACAGTAGTGTAAGCACAGGAATAGGAATATTTCTCCAGACTGAGACAGGGACCAGATGTAAATTGCCTTAACATACGGGAAGAAGTCTTTGCTGAAAAGTTATTGAAACAAAAATTAACTGATTCTACCTCCATAGTTTTGCTCAGCTTCCTAAACCTCCATGAAGTCTCCTGGGTCTGCGGGCATTGTGTCATGCCTTGACTATCGCTCCCCACAAGTTCATGTGCTAATTGGGCTGCTTTCTCCGCCACGATCGGCCGCCTCGTGGCAGACTCCAGCACAACCATGTCAAATAGGGAGATCAATTCTAGTGAGTTCTCAATGTTGCGATAAGTTTCAGTTTTGTGATCGGTATAGAAACCGGGTATTCCTCGGCAGCTTCTGTCAAAAATGGTGGCGTGGTCCTGAATTATAGGAGCTATATTTAATAGTATTCTCTGAGGCATCGTAGGCACCACTGTCCCCTGTTGTGTCGAACATGGGTCACTTTTATGAGGCTCTGAATAGTTAGGTATGTTCTCCTGCTCATCTGGGCAAATCTCACCCGCCATTGACGTTTCCTGACATAAGAAAGTCTGTCTAGATCTCGGCTGGTATAATTTCGTCCGATCGCTCACTAGTTTAGTAGGAATCTCATGGCAGCGTATAATTTCTGTCATCTCTTACTCAATACGTGAAAGATGTGTATCCAAAAGTTCCGCTACCAAACAGTATAACTGCTCAGCCATATTAAAGTTTAAATGATAGTCGTACTTCAGCGCAAACGGCTGGATAAACTGAATAATCAGAGTACTGGGGGGTAAAGAAAGTTGTAGGCTGCTTCAAGGCCTCTGCTGCACACCCTCTTAATTCAGGTCTGCTTGTTCCTATTGATATAACAAAAGTCATATAAATCTGATCCCTATCTGAAACTTGTTGCAGATCTTCTGAAAAATATAGGGTTTAAAAGGTTTAGAAGAAATAACCAACAGTTTTATCAGCTCCCATAGCCGGACAAAGCTTGAACAGCAGCCATCTTTGTCGATGGTCGGACACGCCCCCCTATATTACAGATCTTTTGTTCTTTTATTGAAAACTTTATTATACTTGTTATCTTTTTTGACATCCAATATCACATTTATTTTCACATTTTTGTTTTTTGTATGATTGGTTTACACTTATATATATATATATATATATATATATGTGTGTGTGTGTGTGTGTGTGTGTGTGTGTATAGTGGAGAAGGAAAGCGCACTCCAGTGGGAGTATTTTTCAAAAATAGTCGGTCGCTTTATTGTGAACAATTGTCTGAGAACGGACCTGTTGGTCCGAAAACAATCACAATAAATTTACTATTTTTGAAAAATACTCCCACTGGAGTGCGCTTTCCTACTCTACTATTTAAAGCTTTTGCTGCACCCTGGGTTGTCGCTATTATAGGTCTGGAGTGCGGTCTGTTTTGCTATATATGTGTGTGTGTGTGTGTATATATATATATATATAAATACTATGTGTGTGTGTGTGTGTATATATATATATATATATATATATACACACAGTATATATATATGTGTGAGTGTGTATATAAATATATATATGTGTGTGTGTGTGTGTGTGTGTGTGTGTATGTAAATATATACTATATATATGTGTGTGTGTGTCACTCTCTGTACCAATCAGCAATCTTGATTTTAAGACTTTAATCAGTTTCTCTAAGTTCCTTAAAATGGAGTCAATCTGGACTATTTTTGCCTCTTGTTCAAGGGCAGTTTATGGCTATAATATATTTAATGAATGCTTTTCTTTAGTTCCCAATCACATGGATCATTATTTGTTTATTAGTTTTGCATTCCTAGACAAGCTCTTTTGATTTGTTGATCTTCCTTTTGGTTTGGCTACTGCTCACAATTTTTTTTCTTAAATTCTGGAAAGCTCTTGTCTGTAATAACAGCTCAGGGTGTTTTGATGGTTCTTTACCTGGATGATATCTTGGTATAGGCTCCTTTTCACAGTAGATTATACTTAGACTCTTGTTGTTTCCTCAAGAGCATGATTGGAGAATCAATTCTCCAAAGAGTTATCTTTGTCCTCTTACCAGGATTATATTCCATTTTATCATTATAGACTCAGTCTCTATTTTCGTCACATCATCGGAGATGTAAGATACTTTCAGCTTGTTCTAATCTTTAAATCTTTTTCCACCCATAGTTCTTTGAATGGCGGTATTAGGTCTGCTGATTGCAGCATCAGATACTATTCCATTTGCTTGGTTCCAACTTTGTTTTGCCTCGTCTGTAATGCAGGATTATTCTCGGCTTTCTTAGAAAATCCTTCTGGATTTCTGATCAAAAGCAAGTCTTTCAGATGGGGCACAGTCTGGGGGTCTCAGTGCACAGAGAGTTTGGTCTCCTCGGGCGGGGAGGGTACCTATATATGTTTTGGAACTCCATCCAATCTTCAGGGATATTCAGAGCTGGCCTCTGTGTAAGAGAGACCTATCTGAGTTTCCAATCAGGCAATGTCACAGTGGTAGCTTTCTTCTATCATCAAGAGGGAACTCATAGTTTCCTAAATTTTGGTCTGATCAGAGACTTATCTCTGTTTATTTTTGGCAGTTCATATTCCAGAAGTAAGCAATTGGGGAGCAGACTTCTCAGTCGCTAAGAGTGGTCTCTTCATCTGGAAACGTTCTATCTGATTGTGTATCTATGGGGGGGTTCCGGAATAAGATCTGAAGGCTTCTAGATTATTATTTTTTTATTGGTTTCATACAAATTTACAAAAAAGGGATGAAATATCCATACAAAAGAAAATCATATAAAAATGTATAATCTCACTGAATATCTAATCCTATTACATCATTATACAATTATAAAAATTATATCTAATATCAAGTTTCATAGTTATAGTCTCTCCTCAAAGTCTGGCATTGTCAGCTATATCATCCATGTAACATTTAAGATATGAGGGCCGATTTATCAAAGTCTTATGGACATGCTATGCTGTAGCATATATCATGTCCTGCAGATATTGCTGAATGCCGACAGAATTTAACACTGCACAAGCAGTTCTAGTGAACTGCTTGTGCAATGCCGCTCCCTACTGATTTGCAGCCAATCCGCAGGGGGTGTCAATCAACCCGATCGTACACGATCGGGCGGATTGATGTCCGCAGCCTCAGAGGCAGCGGACCAGTTAAGGAGCATCGGTCTTAAGACCGCTGCTTCATAACTGTTGTTTCCGGCACAAGATATAATTAGAGACGAGATATTCTAATTGACATCATAATCTTCTTTCCAAAATTGTGAAATTAAGCATTTTTTATTCTGACCAATATTTGAGATTTTAGATAACCATAATTTCAAAATACATTTTCTGGCACAAAGTATCACAATAGTCATAAAGACAATTAAACTTACCATTACTGGTCTCTACATTAGAGTTTATCATTGGACCCGTTCTGTGTACTCTTTCCATCTCAAAGGGACCTATGTTCTCTGTTAAGCTTTAACAATGAGGGAAGCTTATTTTCCACAAAATCTACCAATTCAAGCTCCTTTATAAACTCAGGGAGGCCTAGTAAACTTATATTATTTCACCTTGATCTGTTTTCTAAACCTTCAACGTTTTGAGATAAATAATCCTTTTTTTTTTTTTGACAATTCAGAAACTCTAAAATCCAGACTAGCCTGCAAATCCTATACCTCTGCCACTTTTTTTTTCTCTAGTTCACCAATCCTACGTTGAAACTGCTTAATCGCTTGTATCAAGATTTTAATATAATTTTGGAGCTCAGACTTTACGCTATCAATCTTTGGAATAAGCGCATTAGTAATTTGCAGAATATGAGTGGAATATATTATATATTTCTTTGTCCAAAATAGAATAAGGATTTTCCATAGATTTATCTAGGGAGACCTTCCTTTTTTCTCATTAGGTTTCAATTTTGGAGACATCTTATCTTTTCGAAATAGAAAGCAACAAAGGAAAAAACTAATAAGGTTCAATTTTGTGCAAAATATTGATCCCGTCTTCCCACTCCTTAAAACCCTTCTCTACCAAGAAGCATCTACCTCTCCACTATTTAAGCTACACTTGTCACTTATAGTCCCAATTGTCATGTGTACACTTGTTAGGGAGCTGCAGATGAGAACACAAAAATGAGGGACAAACTAAATTAATGCTTACCTGATAAATTATTTTCCTTCTTGGCAGTGAGATTAGAAAATCTTTCATTACCCTATGGGAAATACTTTGCCAGGCCACCAGGAAGAGGCAAAGACAACCCAAACAGAGCATTGAAGTTTACCTCCCAATTCCCCTACCCTCCCAGTAGATCAAGCTGAGGATAAGGGAAAAGTAGAGGTACACAAGGGGTAAAGAGGTACCATAAGACACAATTTCAGGGTGGGTTCGTAGACTCTCACTGCCAAGAAGGAAAAGAATTTATCAGATAAGCATAAATTATATTTTTCTTCTAATGGCAGTGAGAGTCCACAAAATGATTCATTACCTATGGGAAACGAATAGTCACATTGCGAATTTGCGGAGTACACAAATGATAGGGAGGGAAAGGTAGGGAAGGAAGTCTTAGGTTCTTCAAGCGCGGTGGTGCTTAGTACTTTTCTCCCAAAAGCTGCCTCTGCTGAGGCAAACACATCAAATCTGTAAAATTTTGTAAAAGTTTGTACGGTGTTAGTTTTTTTCCTCCAAACATTTTTGTCTCCATTAATGTCTATGGGGGAACACATGCAAGCACGTGAAAACTCCACTTAGGATTTTTGCGCTTTTTGGGTTACTGCTAGAGCAAAATAATATTTTTTTCCAACTTGTAATACCAGTGGAACCTGAGAAGCACAAAATGGCTAACGCTAACGGAAAAAAAATTGTGTCGCACTTGTAATCTAGCCCTATGTGAGCTCTGTTCCCCCACATTAGTGTTGAAAATGTACTTTTTTTGGTTGGGGGCCAGACCTTGCTTTTAGTTTACAATATTTATTTGGATTTATAATGGAGAAGAACTACAAAAATCTAGGCAATGACTTTGGTACAAGACATACGGTACAGAGCAGAAAATGTTTTGGCTTTAAGTCCAGTTTGAAGCCCTTTTAATTTTTTAATTTTCTGTTTCTTAATGATTGTTATAAACATACATGTAAAAAAGAGGAAATTCAGCAACAAAAGTATTTAAAGCACGTGTTAAAAAGTTTACTGAATCCTGTAAAAGATGTTAATTATGCCAAATCATTTAAGTTCAACAGTTCCATTTTTCACATTAATTTCATTACTTGTACAGCTGAGTCAAAATTAAATTGCTGGCAATGAGAAATAAATCACTTTAAACTATGCCGTAATAAGATACTGTATGTTGGCAAACATACACAACTAGTATATACTCTTGATATACTATGTAATATTTCTTGTGACGATCCTAGAACTCGGTTTTGTTTTTTTGTTAAAGTAGCTACTTTTTCAGACTATTTAGACCTCAAATTATCAGCAGTTGTTTTGGGACATTACAGTGTTTGTTTGTTTTTGTCAAATAACAGCTATAAGCCTTTTATCAAACAGATTTTTATAAAGTTTCACAAAACGCAGGCTTTCAATATATTTATTAGATTTGGTCAGATAAACATGGCATGTTATATAAGACGGTTTACAACAACTTTTATAGCAATATTGTCTTCCCTTTTTTAATTGTGCAACATGTATAAGTATATTCACAGTTAAAGGTTTTTTTTACAGAAATCAGTTACTTTACAGGGACTGACAACTGTAATGAATTTTTAAAATACTAGTAGACAGCTATAAAATACTGTCTCTTAGCAGTCTACACACAGAGTCAAAATGTCACTTCTGAAACAATGCAATGTAGAATTCTACGTACAACAAGAAGGACGAAAATAGATTTTCATTTCCATATAACAGAATGTCAATGTTTTCATAAAAATAAAATTAATACAAAATAAATACATATAAAAGAGATGAGACATACTAAAAGTTGTAAGTCACTCCAGTAGCAAGGCGTTCACAGAATGCCACATTCAGACTGCTTGTGAGTCCCCTTTTGCATGGTGTCTCCAAAGTCATAGTCTGCATTTCATTGCGGAAGAGGAACCACCACTTCCACATAATTGATAGGGAAGAATCCAGAATTACCACTGACCATCCCTTCAAACCAGTTCTCATCAATTTGGTTAGTTAAAGTAATGATGTCACCCTCCTTGAATCCAAGTTCCCCATCATTTTCTGGGTCAAAGTCATACAGCGCTCGGCAACAGGGCTGGTCCAAGTGTGATGCAGAACCTGTAAAGTGTTGAAACAATACAGTTATTGAGTTAGTTATACATGATCACCTGGGGTTAGTTGTTTGATGCTATTATGCTTATACTAAAGGACAAACGTATCTACTGACAATTTTAATTGAGGTACAAACTCAGTAACTGAAAACTCCTAGAGCTATTATGCAGCTATCATGGTTAAGATTATTAACTACTCAAATACATAGCCAAAAAGCCACAAATGCCAAGTAAGCAACATTAATAATAAGAGTTACAAATGAGATTAAAAAGATTAGCTAAAGAAACTCTAATTTAATTTATAATGTTGATGTAAGCTAGAGGCTGTTACTTCATTGTAGATTAAATGGTGCTTCTGTGCTAGTTCTTAAAAGGAAAAATTAAATTTCATTATTCAGATAGATCAGCAATTTTAAACAACTTTCCAATTTACTTCTATTTATAAAATGTGCACAGTCTTTTCATATTTACACCTTTTGAGTCACCATCTCCTACTGAGCATGTGCAACAATTCCTAGAATATACGTATATGCATTTGTGATTGGCTGATGGCTGTCACATGGTACAAGAGGAGTGGCAATAGACATAACTGAAATTTGTCAGAAAACAAATTTACTACTTATTTGAAGTTTAGACTATGGGGCCGATTTATCATGGCCCAAATACATCTGTTTCCGCGCGAGCCTTCTTAAGACTGCTGCTCCTTAACTTGTCCACTGCCTCTGAAGCGGCGGACATCAATCTGCCGATCGCATACGATAGGCCTGATTGACACCCCTAGTTAGCGGCCGATTGGCTGCGAATCTGCAGGGGGCGGCATTGCACAAGCAGTACACCAGAACTGCTTGTGCGATGATAAATGCTGACAGCATTTATCGATGTCTAGTGGATATGATTGCTACAGTGGATCATGTCCACCAGACTCATGATAAATCGGCCCCTAAGTGCTGTTTGCATTGTCTTTTTATCATGCATTTGTTGATTATGCTAATCTACTGTATTTACAGGTCCTTCAAGTTTTTTAATTCTTATACCTCTAGTCATTCATTAGCATTTTTAAATATTTGTTTGAAATATTTTTTAAACACAACTCTTTATTCAGCACTTATTTTAATTGAAAGAAAACATAATATTTAATAAATTAATTATAAAGTCTCATCAGTTCCTTCGAACATGTTAGTGGAAATATAATTTTAGTTATGGACCCTGAGCGATTTGGATATCATTTAAACACATTTCAGAGAGCTGTAAAGTCAAAGAATGGACTCCAACCAAATAAAATAATTTTAACCATATATGAGGCTTGTCTGAATATACACAAATGCTACAACTTAAATACAATCTTTTGACAGAAACCGGGAATGAACAATAAAAGCTTGGGTTAAGTAGTTATGATTTATTGTTATAGAAAGGAACTATGTTGTAGTTTTTTGCTCTGATTTTAGATTTTAGAACACTGGAAGCTGGTGTTGTGTTGTAGGTAATTGCTTCGCCGCTGTACATGTTTGAAACATACATGCTCAAACTCAAAATACAATCAAAGCAATCGATGTCCAGAAAACTAATCACAAACGGGTTCTTTTCTTAATGGCCTAATGATACATTTAGATTAGAGATTGTTTAAAAACAAAAAAGGCTCCAGTAAATAAGCAGTGGGGGGTATATATGTTATATACTTATCTCTGCACAAGAATCACACTACAGAATCAGATGTCCACTGGACTGTTAAATGCGTACACAAACATATTCAATTGTTTATCAATACTTTTGAAATACCACTTTTCACAAGTATAAAGCTAAGTGTGAAGCTATGACATTAACCAATTAGCACCTATCCAATCATTAACAGACAATTGTAAGCTATCTGAAGTGACAGCTATTTTACCTTCAAAAATCATAATATGCTTAAAATTACATACCACAGCTAAAAGTAAGTACAGTATATCATAAACACAGTTGATAACTATGTGTTTTGTACTATTAGTGCACATATTATATTATGGGTTATGACCATGCTACCAGACTATTGGCTGTTGTGCAAGCAGAAGCAATCTTAAAAAATATTTCTCATTTAGGTTTGTTTATAAATAATTAATAACACTTTTATCACTTCTATTATTAGTGTGTCTTGCAAGTGACAAATTTACAACGGGGTCCTTAACCCTTTCATGCCGGGTTTAATTTGTCTACATCAGAACAACGTTCCGATGTAAACAAATTGAAATCACACGATCGTGAGATTTCAATGATGGAATTGGGTCAGGGGGGGGGGGGCAAGCCTACAATGCTAGGCATGCCCGGCATGACCCGTTCCCATTCAGTAAGCGCCATTGGCTTCAGTACAGCCAAACGGCTAGGACGTTCCATGCCGTCCTAACAGCGCTAAAGCCCAGCACAGTTAGAACGGCATGGAACTTCCTAACGTCTGGAAAAAGTTAAGGTGAAAAGGCAAGGATACCTTGTAAAGGGTTGTGTTTCTAAAACAACATTTCTGGCATTTAAAGAAAGAGTACTGATTCTGACTGTGAGTTGTGAGAAGTTAGTGTAGTCAGCCCCAAAGTAGTTCCTTGCCATTATTACCAGTGAAAGCCATTAACTTACTTTTATTGATGAATGGAACCTATTGGGTCTTTGGCAACTATCCCACAGTAGGTATCAATATCTTTGATGCTCCTCTATTTTCATTGGACCATAGCTCTAAAAAAACACCTCAGTCAACTTAATTATTTTCTCCTAATGTATTTTTTAACACCTGTGACTTTTAACATCCTCACAAGTGGGATTAAACTGCAGTCCACTATGAGGAGGTTAAAATCTACCCACCATCTCAAGAGCTTTTATTCCTCCTCACTTCCCTAATTACCTCAGTCTAAAATATGGCCAAGATAAGGAGAGAAACAGAAAAGCAGGGAAGGACAAAGCATGGTAAATAAAGGGCAAACTAAAACTGTGCCAACTGAACATAAAAATGGGTAGGTCTTGTGGACTCTTACCATCATAAAAGAAATAAATTTATCAGGTAAGCATATATTTTGTTTTCTATTATAAGGTGGTGAGAGTCATCGAGCCATCACATGTGGGATCTTATACTCAAGTGTGGAGTCAATGAGATCACCATGAAATAGAGGGAGATGACGTTAAAGCAGGAACACTAATGATCAGGGACTGCTTCCTGGAGAACTTTCCTGCCAAAAGGTGCCTCAGAAGAGAGAGTCAAAATCATAACATTTAGTAAAGGTGTGTAAGGAAGACCAAGTAGCCACCTTGCAGAAGAAAAGTTCCTGAAAGCCCAGGAAGTAGAAACAGATGTAGAAAAACGCTGGTTTTCAAACCTGTCCTCAGGCCTCCCCAACAGGCTAGGTTTTCAGGATTACCTCTGATGAGAGCAGGTACAATAACCAGGTTTACTAATCAGCTGATTATTTCACCTGTGCTCCAGTTCAGATATCCTCAAAATGTGGCCTGTTAGGAAAGCTTGAGGACAGGTTTGAAAACCAATGTAGTAGAATAATCTGTAATTCGCTCAGGTGGAGTCTTCCCCACTACAAAGTAAGCACTTCTGATGAGGAGCTCTAGCCAAAAGGCTAGAAAAACTGCTGCTGCTTTCTGGAGGTTATGAGGGCCAGAAAAAAATGCATAAATAAGGAAGAAGATTGATGAAAATCCTTAGTTGCCTGTAGGTATAACTTTATATTTCTAACCAACGAGATTATGCAAAAAAAAAACATTCTTTAGAATTTTTTGTGCTGGGCATAATGAAGGAATAACAATTTACTGATTAAGAGCATCTGAAGGAACCACCTTAGGCAGAAACCCATAAAAAAATCAAAGAACTGCCTTATTTGAAACATAAGATAAGGTGGTTAACATGACAACACAGATAGTTCTAAAACCCCAATCTGCCTTAACCTAAAGACCTAACCACCCTTAACCTATTAACCTCTAAACCATCACAACCCCAATTTCAATAAGCCCCCAAACCCATTAACCCCTAAACTGCCACCAGACCCCATAGATATAAGCCCCCTAACCAATTAAACCCTAATTCGCTACAACCCGCCAATGCAAACTATCACTACAATACTAAACTACCTAACATCTAACACCCAAGTTACAAAAAATAACAAACATAAAATAAATGAAAATAAAAAAAACAATGCTTACCAGATAAATTCCTTTCTTTTCTGGCAGGGAGAGTCCACGACTTCATTACTTACTGTTGGGAAATACAACACTTGGCCACCAGGAGGAAAGACACCCCAGCCAAAGGCTTAAATATCCCTCCCACTTCCCCTATCCTCCCAGTCATTCGTCCGAGGGAACGAGGAAAAGTAGGAGAAACATCAGGGTATAAAGGTGCCAGAAGAAAAACAAAAAGGGAGCCGCACAAACAAAGAATAACTAATGGGCGTGGACTCTCCCTGCCAGGAACGAAAGGAATTTATCTGGTAAGCATAAATGTTGTTTTCTTTCCATAAGGCAGGGAGAGTCCACAACTTCATTCCTTACTGTAGGGAAAACAATACCCAAGCTCAAGAGGACACTGAAGGAATAACAGGAGGGAACAAAAAAGAGTCCAACCCTAATCTGAGGGCACCACAGCCTGCAAAACCTTTCTCCCGAAAGCTGCTTCAGCCAAAGCAAACACATCAAACTTGTAAAATTTAGAAAAAGTATGTAAGGAGGACCAGGTAGCCGCCTTACAAATCTGATCCATTGAGGCTTCGTTTTTAAAAGCCCAGGAAGAAGCTACTGCTCTAGTGGAATTAGCTGTAATCCTCTCAGGAGGCTGTTGTCCCTTCGTCTCATAAGCAAGGCAGATGACACTTCTCAACCAGAAAGACAGGGAAGTGGCCTTCTGACCCCTACTCTTACCCGCATAGATGACAAACAAAGATGAAGATTTTCTGAACTCCTTAGTAGCCTGAAGGTAGAACTCCAAGGCACGAACCACATCTAGATTGTGAAGCAAAAGTTTCTTCATTGAAGAAGGATTCGGAAACAAGGAAGGAACAACAATCTCTTTATTAATGTTGTAATCTGACACCAGCTTAGGAAGGAAACCTAACTTAGAATGTAAAAATGCCTTATCAGCATGAAAAACAAGGTTAAGGGGGTCACATTGCAAGGCAGAAATCTCGGAGACTCTTCGAGCAGAAGCAATAGCCAATAGAAACAAAACCTTCCAAGACAACAGTTTAATGTCAACATTATGCATAGGCTTAAACGGAGCCTGCTGCAACATATTAAGAACAAAATTGAGACTCCATGGTGGAGCCATCTTTCTAAACACAGGTCTGATCCTAGTCAGAGCCTTAACGAAGGACTGCACATACAGAAGCTTAGCCGATATCTGTCCCTTTAGGGAACTAGCAGAAAGACCCTTCTCCAGTCCATCCTGAAGAAAAGATAAAATTCTGGCAACTTTAACCTTATGCCAAGAAAAACTACGCTAGTCACACCAGTGCAGGTAAGTCCACCACACCGTATGGTAGATGTGATGAGTAACTAGCTTACAAGCTTAAATTAAAGTGTTGATGACACTCTCAGAGAAACCTCTCCTGGCTAAGAGCCACGCAGTCAGCCTCAGAGAATCTAGATTTTGATAACGGAAGGAACCATGTATCAGCAGGTCCCTGCGATAAGGTAACCTCCATGGAAGAGATGAGGACATCCCCACTAGATCCGCAAACCAAGTCCTTTGCAGCCAGGATGGAGCAATTAGAATCACTGATGCTGGCTCCTGTTTGATGCTTGCCACCACACGAGGGAGAAGAGGTAATGGATGAAAGAGATATATGAGACTGAACCTCCATGGAACCACTAGGGCATCTATTAGAACAACTTGAGGATCCCTCGATCTCGATCCGTACTTGGGTAATTTGGCATTGAGATGGGAGTCCATGAGGTCTATATCTGGCATCCTTTTTTAGAATGGTTTAAGACTCGTGAGCGCTATGTGCTAAATTACCCGATAAGGAAAGATAATGAGGCAATGATAAATGGAATGTTAGAAATGAATAATTTATTTAATAAAATAGCATATATCAAATTCAGTACAATCTTTAAAATAAGGAAGTGACAATAGTTTAAAAATGGTTGGCCAACCTTCTAAAATAATGTATGTATTGATTGATTATTCGTTAATCCATAAATTGTTTAAAAATGTGGTCTGGTATTATCAGTTTTTTGGATACAATGTTCCGGTGCAAGAAACACTTGTTATACTATTTTATACATATTGTATGTAATAGTTGGGAATAAACAATCGTTATCCAAAGAAGATAATATTGTGTTTTGCAATGATCGTTGAACCTGAGTATATGTCACTATATAAGTAACGATTGAAACACAATATCGTAACAGTTATACAAGTAAACTACAATGTTGCAAGTATTACAAAAGATAGATTTTACATGTATTTTCAAAAGATATGCTAAGAATAGCGATTTTTTGATGTGTGGTACCACAAAGTAAATGCTAGTTGGTAGAAAAGTAACAGTCTCTTCTGTTTTTAAAAAACAGTCTGTATTTGAAATGTCTATGGCTTACGGTTTTAGGATCCAACTTTTCTTCCGTTTGTATGTCTCAGTTGTTTTTAGCTGGTCCGTTTCCCGTAGACGGAGATCCTGTTATTTGGAGAGAGAGGAGGAAGACCTTTTGTTGCTCCTTGCGGGGATTCTCCCCCAAATGGTTTAGCTGGTTCTTGGTCTGTTATTCTTAATTCAACAGTTGTGCCAAGGAATTGCAGTTTTCCGGTCTTTAATATTTGTTTCCCCAATGCTGTAACTTTAAGCAGTGGTTTATCAGACCTCTTCTGTAGCGGTTAGTTTTTAAACTTCACGCCTTTCTTTACAGGCTCTCTTCTATAGCCTTAGTCGATGGTCTGTAAGTTCTTCGAGATCCGTTCTTGAATCTTTCAGGTTATTTACAAGATGATTCAGTAGTGGATGTTGAGGTTAGTTCCGTACCACAGAGAACAACAGGCGATGGGTACTGTACAGAAATTATCCACAGGAGAGTGGACTGTCTGAACAAACCGCACCGCAATAAACTTCAAACAGCGGGTGTACGGAACTAAGAGAAAAACTATATAAAAATAAACGTTTTAAATATAGAAAGGCACCTTTACAAAACTAAATTGAAGGGAAAAATAGGAGCGCCAATAGGCTAAAGGTTACTAGTCAAGGTGACACAATAAGGTAATAAAAACTAAAAAAGGTTAAAACATTAGAAAAAAAGGTTTATTCATACAAATATTACCTCACATAGGCAGATCAGGCTAGCTGATCAGAGGGATATAGGGAACAAGAGTGCATAGTGATAAATTATACTGAATAGTCACCTAACTACAAAGAGCTTATATAGGTGTACAATAACAATAATGGAATAAAGTGACAAATAATCATATATGCAGGACAACAATAATAATATTACCCGGGTATATACAAATGATAAGTGTTCTCACTGAATAAATGAAAAGAATACGTATAAAGAAAAAAAAAAGTGAAAAAGTATACGTATAAAAAAATGAAATGTTCAAATGGCCAATGGAAGGTGATGAAATTAAAGTCCAGAATGGTGTCCGTTAAAAGATAAAATCCTTGAGGGGTGTCCTAAGTGGTGCTGTGCCAGCCTTAAAGATGTGGAAACCTTGCTACGCGTTTCAGCCTGTAAAAGGGCCTTTCTCAAGACATAAGGAGGTGTGTACAATAAGGCCTTATAAATGTAGTGAGTACCAATCAGTAAATTAAGAAATTACCACTAAAATAATGCAAGCCAATACCGTAATGTCAAAATGTGTTTAGTGCGTTGATGCCACATGTATTTCCGTTTCCGGTATGCGGACGTCCGGTTTAGTTTAAATTATATCATATCCGGTTTGTATACTTCTGGTTTGGCGCTATAGCTTTATTTCCTGTATTAGGGTGAGTGGATTCCATGTATGTGGAGGGCAAACTTTGCCCTATATGGGAACTACTAATCAAATAAAAGGTATATTAAATCAGTTTAAAAGATGTATTAGATCAACTTCATGATTATATGCAATCAATCTAATGAATAAAAATATGTAATCAAGTTTAAAAATACATTTTATCAACTTAGTAATTAGCTTGGCAAATCCATTTATTGATTCTATAATGTAAATGTGATCTCAATAAAAATGAATTCATTTCATCAATTAAAAAGTACCAAATTGAAAAAAGATGACAATGTGGATAAATAAGGGACAACATAAATGAAAATAAAAACAAAAATAAAAATGAAGGCCTGTATTCTTCCCAGTACTGTGCATACAAAATATAAAAAATATAAGAATATATATTACAATAATGCCACTAGTGTTAGCGAAAAAACTGACAGGAATGGCAATGGATTACATACAATTTCTCACATTAGTTATAACACATATGGAACACAATATAAACTAATGTTCGAAAATTTCACATCATACATGATGATCAGGTTCTAGTGTCCAGGACATTAGTGATTGTCACTCAAGAGGGATATAGATGGTCTAAAAAGTTACTTAGAATAATTAATAGAAATAAAAATACATTAATATCGACATGATAAATACGATAAGGGTGGTGGAAAAGTAATTCTTAATAAAACTGACTATTCAAAAGAATGTAATAGGATATTAGACGACAAAGAGACTTATGGTATATTAAACTCCAATCCCACAGATTACTATAACTATAAAAGAACTCTAGATTATCTATTGATTGAAGACAATAATTCAGGGATTCTTAACAGTAAAGAGTTTAATTATCTATCCAACAAATATCCTAAGACACCGGTTTTGTACTATCTGCCGAAAATTCATAAGACCCTAATAAATCCACCTGGCAGACCCATCATTTCTGGCATAGGTTCCCTGTCTAGCAATTTGTCAGAATATATTGATAAAAACCTACAGAAATTTGTCAAAGATTTGCCTTCCTACTCACGTGATTCTACTGAAGTTCTTAATATCCTAAACGATATAGAATGGGAAGAAAACTATACATGGGTAACGTATGACGTGACGTCACTTTACACATGCATCCCCCATTTAGAGGGTCTGAACTCAGTAGAATATTATTTGGACAAAGATCCCACTATGCCACAAGAACAGAAAGACTTCATCTTGAATGGCATAGAGTATATTTTAAATCATAATTATTTTAATAATGAAGGCAAGTTCTACAGACCACTATGTGGCACAGCCATGGGGACCAGGTTCGCGCTGACCTATGCCAACTTGTATATGGAGAAATGGGAATCCATCTTCTGGGATTCCTGCCTGGCCAGTACAGACCTGGTCCTCTACAAGAGATATATTGATGATATATTAATGATCTGGAGGGGGAGCCTTGATGATCTTACTCATACCCTTGAGGTGATGAACCAGAATCAGGACAACCTGAAATTCACCCATTCAATAAGCAAAGAATGTATCAATTTTCTAGATCTTGATATTCAAGCTAAAAACAGGACTACTGAAACATCGACATACTTTAAAGATGTCGATTGCAACAACTATATTCACCACAATAGTTGCCATCTGAACAGATGGATTACAAACATCCCCAAAGGGCAGCTCATGAGGGTTAGAAAGAACTGCTCGAATGATGGTACTTGGATTACACAATCCCTTAAATTTAAGGATAGGTTTCTAGAAAGGGGGTACGGTGAAGAACTAATTGATAGAACTATCAATGAGGTTGGTGAGATTGATAGGGAGTCCCTACTAAGTTACAAAAATAAAACTAAGAAATCCTTAAAACGGAGAAGTACCATTCATTACCCAATACAATGAGAAAAGGGGTCCCATAGAAAAAATCATTAATAGACATTGGCACTTACTAAAAGATGATGATGTGATAGGTGAACACCTGATCAGTAAACCTCAATTCATATATCGCAAAGCAAAGAATCTTAAATCCGTCTTAGCCCCAAGCATACCAACTAAGAAATGACAATATGACCGGGATCTGAAGGGCAATAAACTTAGGGGTTTCTTTCCCTGTCATTTCTGCAAAGCCTGCACACATGGTAAAAAACCCGACAATTTTAAGTATCATACTAACCATGAGCAGTTTAGTATCAAAGAGAAGATCCGATGTACAGATAAGTTCGTCATCTATTTGATAGAATGTGGCTGTGGCCTACAGTATGTAGGACAAACCACACGCCACTTGAAGGACAGAATCAGGGAACATCTCCTCCAGATAAAATGGGGAATAACAGACTTACCCATTTATAAGCATTTCAAAGATCAACATCAAGGTAAAGATGACACCTTTAAATTTATGGGTATCTGTAAGGTATTGAGAGACTGGAGACGGGGTGACATTGAACAAAAAATGCTCAGGATAGAATCCAAATGGATCTTTAACCTTGACTGTATCTACCCCAAATGCCTAAATGCCAATTTTGAAGTAGTCCATCTATTCTAGTTAGTAACATCCACTTCTAACATGGTGTCTGTTCCATCTGTAGAAACCCCCATGTAGTACTACTACTGACCATAGATTTTTAATAATAGTTCTTATTATTAGTGATTAAAGACTGGATCTAGATTTTATATTGTAATACACTCAATAGAGGGGACATATACTATTAGGACAGGTGTATCTTTGCTCTCTAGACATTATTAAGTTCCATACATAACTTGTATGTATGTTCGTACTAGCTTGGAATATATTGGAAATTTTCTATATTGTCTGTAATTTCTTTATTGTCTGCAATTGTAATCCGTGTGCTCTCTTATGACTCATTGTCTGATATAATACACCTCAAAGGAGCATTAAGGACCATGTCATTATCTAGCCTATATAAGGACAATATGGGCATGCCTAAGTGCGAACCCACATATCACATTAGTGACCCATATTTAGTTACCCATTTTAAGTAATTGCTCTAGCATTTATTTATTTTATAACATGTTCATGTCGATATTGATATATTTATATTAAATATATTAATTATTTTAAGTAACTTTTTAGACCATCTATATCCCTCTTGAGTGACAATCACTAATGTCCTGGACACTAGAACCTGATCATCATGCATGATATGAAATATTCGAACATTAGTTTATATTGTGTTCCATATGTGTTATAACTAATGTGAGAAATTGTATGTAATCCATTGCCCCATTCCTTTCAGTTTTTTCGCTAACGCTAGTTAGTTATTGTAATATATATTCTTATATTTTTTATATTTTGTATGCACAGTATTGGGAAGAATACAGGCCTCCATTTTTATTTTCATTTTCATTTATGTTGTCCCTTATTTATCCACATTGTCATTTTTTTTCAATTTGGTACTTTTAAACTGATTTAATATACCTTTTATTTGATTAGTAGTTCCCTTATAGGGCAAAGTTTGCCCTCCACAAACATGGAATCCACTCACCTTATTACCAGAAATAACGCTATAGCACCAAACCGGAAGTATACAAACCGGATATGATGTCATTTACGCTAAACCGGAAGTCCCAAACCGGAAGTATACAAACCGGATATGATGTCATTTACGCTAACCCGGAAGTCCGCGTACCGGAACCAGAAATACATGTGGCATCAATACGCTAAACACATTTTGACGTTACTGTATTGGCTTGCATTATTTTGCAGGTAATTTCTTAATTTACTGATTGGTACTCACTACATTTATAAGGCCTTATTGTACACACCTCCTTATGTCATTGATCCTACAAGGTTTCCACATCTTTAAGGCTGGCACAGCACCACTTAGGACACCCCTCAAGGATTTTATCTTTTAACGGAAACCATTCTGGACTTTAATTTCATCACCTTCCATTTGCCATTTGAACACTAAGTTTTTTATATGTATACTTTTTCATTTTTCTTTTCTTTATACATATTCTTTTGATTTATTCAGTGAGAACACTTCTCATTTGTATATACCCGGATATTATTATTATTGTTATCCTGCATATACGATTATTTGTCACTTTATTCAATTAGTATTGTTATTGTACACCTATATAAGCTCTTTGTAGTTAGGTGACTATTCAGTATAATTTATCACTATGCACTCTTGTTCCTATATCCCACTGATCAGCTAGCCTGATCTGCCTATGTGAGGTAATTTTTGCATGAATAAACCTTTTGTTCTGATGTTTTAACCTTTTTTAGTTTTTATTACCTTATTGTGTCACCTTGACTAGTAACCTTTAGCCAATTGGCGCTCCTATTTTGTCCCTTCAATTCATTTCATATTTGGGGATTTTTGTTAGGCAGTCCCTTCATAGTGAGCTTGGTTATTTTTATCCAGGTGCAGTCAATTACCATTTTCTTACCTTTACAAAACTAATGGCTGGGGCACTCACCACCTCCAAGACCCAGACAAGTTGTCAAGAAACGCTCCTCAGAAGTGCTGTCTGCAGCAGGATTGTAAGGAAGTGAATGAAGCCGAACCCCTGATCACATGGTGCGCAAGGCAGGACTTCCCTGCTATGAAAAAGTATGCAAAGCTATTAGGAGCTGCGCAACTCACAAAAGTGAAAGTTAAAACTGCCTGTTCCTGCCAAAAGTACACAGTCTAAATGAGCCCTGAAAACGTTCTTCACAAATGTTAAAGCAGTATATAAACTCCCCAAACTGTTCCCAATAAACTCCCACTGAGGAGATATTAACCCTTGATCCTACTAAGGTATAGAGGAGTCACACTGTGACCCTATATAAGGCGTCCCTGCTATATGAAAATAACACAGACTTACCCTCCAGGATCCGTGCTGTGGAACAGATACAGCGTCTCAAGTGTGACAGCCTTGTAGCGATGCTCTGACAGGGACCTGAGTGTGGAAACGCAAGCAGTGTAACTCGTTAACACTGAATGCTCAGGAGTTGTTAGACAGTCTAGATTCTAACTTTCATCAATACTCTCACTGAGAGGTTTACATGATTGCTTAAAACTTCAGTCCTCTCTTGAAGGGAACATACCCATTAAGGACTATCTGAATCTTCTGACACTTCTCTGCCATCCTCCTCTAGTGACGAAAGGCAAAGAACGACTGGGAGGATAGGGGAAGTGGGAGGGATATTTAAGCCTTTGGCTGGGGTGTTTTTGCCTCCTCCTGATGGCCAGGTGTTGTATTTCCCAACAGTAAGGAATTAAGTCATGGACTCTCCCTGCCTTATGGAAAGAAAACACATTCAGGACCGGACTGGGAATAAAAAGCAGCCCTGGAAAAAATGTAGACCAGCCCTATAATTCGTCAAAGATATATATATATTTATATATATATATATATATATATATATATATATATATATAAAGTGTGTGTAATATTATATATTTGTGTATATATATATATATATATATATATATATATATATATATATTTATATATTTGTGTATATATATATATATATATATATATGTAAGAGTTGAGGGTCCCAGACTGCAACGCTCATAGAATGGAGGAAACATAAACAAAAAACAAATTATGGTGCAGTATGACTATACTAGTGCTGTAGAGTAAATCCGTTTTATTTTGGAGTGTACTGTGGTTTCTTAAAGAAACACTTGTGTGCTTCTCCTCTCTGGAGTATGGTAGTTTCCTTATATAATTGATAAAAACTCAGATGCGAGTGCATGATAAAAACGGTTTTCTTTATTTGAAACAAAAAGCGTTGTTTGTGCTTATAAGTAAAAAGACTTAAAACAATGTTGAAAAATTCTCATGAAGAGACTGAGAATAACTTCTTGCAACAAGAAAGGATGAGTGAAGTGAATGCCTCTTGAAGCAAACAATGAAAGTCACAATATGTGCCAATGGTTTGGTTGTTAATTCCGTTTGCCCAAGGATGATGAAAAGAATGAAAATAACGATGGTGGAAAATACCTGTGGGTGTTCTATGAACAGCTGGGTGGCACGCCCACTTGTGATGTCACTTCCGGTCCGGCGAGACCACAACGGTCCTGAGCGTTTCTCTGCAAGCCTGACAGATACATGTCTGAGAATCCGGTGCCATCCTTCAAAGTGGAACACCTGAATGGGATACAAACCACCCAGCTGTTCATAGAACACCCACAGGTATTTTCCACCATCGTTATTTTCATTCTTTTCATCATCCTTGTGCAAACGGAATTAACAGCCATACCATTGGCACATCTTTCATTGTTTGCTTCAAGAGGCATTCACTTCACTCATCCTTGCTTGTTACAAGAAGTTATTCTCAGTCTCTTAATGAGAATTATTCAACATTGTTTAAAGACTTTTTACTTATGAGCACAAACAACGGTTTGTATTTCAAATAAAGAAAACCGTTTTTATCATACACTCGCATCTGAGTTTTTATCAATTATATAAGGAAACTACCATACTCCAGAGAGGAGAAGCACACATGTCTTTCTTTAAGAAACCACAGTACACTCCAAAATAGAACGGATTTACTCTACAGCACACAGATGAAATTCCTAACTGAAAGTTAAAGACACCATACTCCACAGAGGAGAAGAATATCCCAAAGGCACCAAAAGAAAGAAACACCGTACTCCAAAGAAGTACCATACTCCAACAGGTCACCATGGGACAAACACCTTTAACACAGGCAGGGATTTATTCCCCCCAATGCTCCTCACATACCTCACATGTTTGAGGTCCAAAAAGGTGAGCATCATTCTTACTTTTTGTACTATATTGTGTACTAGTATAGTCACACTGCACCATAATTTGCTTTTTGTTTATGTTTCCTCCATTCTATGAGCGCTACAGTCTGGGACCCTCAACTCTCACCCTTTACAATTTATTCCATTGATGATAGTGGAATCTCCAGACTAAGCTGCCTTTGAAATACATCAGGAGGAACTTTAAAAAGTGCAAAATAACTATTTGCAAAACACACAGCGCAAACCAAAACACTATCCATTTCACACACACACACACATATATATATATATATATATATATATATATATATATGTGTGTGTATGTATGTACTGTATATATATATATATATATATATATATATATATATATATATATGTGTGTGTGTGTGTCAGGTATTCCACCTTAAACTGACTTGTGTGAATAACTTCCAATACCACCTTTATTCATTAGACCAACCTACCTACTCTATATCACCTGTCTTCTAACCTTAGACAAGTGCTTAGTTATTGAGTTTTATAGGAGTAACATAGTTGCTCTCTCTGCTTTATCCTAAGCTATTTTGGATTACAAATTACTGTTCTAATCTCCTTTATCTACTGAGATATTTCAAGCATCCTAAACAATAGGAAACTTTCCAATCATTAAACTGCCTGCAGCACAGGATCTTTACAAACTGGGAGACTGATCTGGGAGACTGATTCCCACTTCATGCTGACTCCCACAAGCTGCAGCAATCATCTCCTCTCAAAGGAAACAGTTGTGCTACAATACCAAACCTCTGCTCTTTTGTTTGTCACAGTCACTGTAACTAAGTCTGCCGCTGACTATTTACATTAAAGGCTCTAAGGAATAACAACCTGTAATTGAGTTCCAGTTTCCATACAGCCGCTCTGTCTCTTACCTGATTGCATTGCTTCACTGTTGCCTGTCAGCTGCAGATCAGAATCTCTCCTCTCACTGAAAATAACTGCAAGCAAAGTGTCCTGAGGTTGTGGTAAGCATGAACATGTTCTAATTTGTATATATGTATATATATGTGAAGTTTCTCATCACTGCAATTCGTTACTCACCTGGTATATGATTACAAGAGTTTGGTGCTGTAATCAGAGCACTTCTACAAAGACCAGTGACAAGGTAACACAAAGAAAATTACCTACCGGAACCCCTTGTCTGAGAGTCAAACTGAGGACACATAGGAACCGCTGGGAAGCCGTGAGTAGTAACAGCTCACAAGAGAGGGTAAGAAAATCACCCCTAAACACTGTTTGGAACATTCCTTTTCTACAAATTAAGCTCACTGAGGATACAAAGAGGTAACTGTGAAACCTTAATATATCACAACATAAATATAAGGATAAAGAACACAGCCCTCAGTAATTTATCTCCAATTACTTACAAATGCTTTGATGAACTTTTTAGATACACAAAATTATAACCAATATAAGTAAACAGCCATTGTGGGGACACCATTTATAATCTTGCATTTAAATTGTTTTAACTAATTGTTAGTTTTTGCTACATATTTGAAATTTTAAAGCTGATGAAATATAGATATAAAATATCAAATAGAGACAAATATTATTAATTGTGTTGAAATAAAAGAATATATTCTATCTAAAATCTTTGAACAAAGGATACAAAAGAGCAGATAAATCCTTTTATTTGTGTATGAAACAAATGTATATCTGAATTTTAGAAATTTTATGAATTGATCGATATAGTGTTGCAACACTTAGGGATTGTGATTTATTTTATCTTGGTATTATCATGTTTTTATTTTGAAAATAAATTGTAGAAGAATTTTTCACTTATTCTGTCCAAGGTCCAGTTTTTTCTACATATTTAGCTAACGACCTCCATACACACCTTTATCCCTTTTGCAGATTAAGCGCCTAATCTCCATAACTTTTTCACTACAAGAGACACTGTTCAGTTACTCAGGACTGCCTGCTTAATTATATATATAGCTCTTCCTCATAGAGAGAGACATTCTTCTGATTTATTTCTGAGATCATAACCAGGTTCATACCTGAATATACCTCAACTGTATCTTACCAAAAATTCACTGTGAGCTAGCTGGTTGTCTTCCTGGTAAGATAAATCTCAGCTCCATTGAGACATTTTATAACAGTTTCGCAGTTGCAGATCCAAACAACTGTCTTTCATCAGTTGAAACCTAACAGTGTGTGTGTGTATGTGTATATATATATATATATATATATGCGTGTTTGCGTACATACATATATGTGTACATACATAAATATATATATACATACACATATATATATAATATATATATATAGTTATATACACACACACATATATATATATATATATATATATATATATTTATTATTATAATTTATTTGTATAGCGCAGCCAAATTCCCTAGCGCTGATATACACACACATATATATATATATATATATACAGATACCCATATATTATATACTGTGTGTGTATATATATATATATATATATATATATACATAAGCATAAGAAGTGATGATCAAAGGGAGGGAGCGAGGCTGGGAGCCCTTTGCCCTAGCCGGACAACAGCAGGCAATAAAGAAGCTTAGCAGACATAACATTTTTTAGTCAGCAGCCCCCTTGTAGCCCATCCTGTCCTTACAATAGTTTACTGGTCTTCTGCCTGTGTAAAGTTTTGAAGTGATCTGTCAGTGCCATGCTCGGGCAGAGAGGAGTAGAGGGAGACTGCACTTTAAGAGTTCAAACAGCAGGCTGTGCAGAAACACAATCAGGTTGTTTTTGGGGCGGGACCAGTTACTGTCATAGCCTAACTAGCAGAAAGCTGCAGTAATTTTAGTGCGCAGGGGCTGTGCAGGGAGACCAATGTAATATATCTCTGGCAGCCCTGCTCTCTGTTTTCTCCTACTTCAACTTAGCCACATGAGTGAGTCATTAACTATTCGGCCCTATCTACGGCGGCCCACCGGGAAAATTCCCGGTAGCCCAATCTGGCCCTGAGCACATTACCAAAAAAAAAAAGCCGCTATTAAAAATAAAAAAAACTACAGTTATGCCTATACTAAAATGAAAATCCCCTTTAGAAAAAAACACCCCAAAATAAAAAACCCTATACTAACACTTAAAGTTACTATAGCAGTAACCTTTTTGTAGGGCATTTTTGTAGGGCATAGCCCTAAAGAAACTCTTTTCTTAGAAAAAATACAACCCTATTCTACAATTAAAGTAACCCCCCCACCACCCAAAAAAAGCCTATCTAAAAAAAGCCTAATTTAAAAATTGCCCTGAAAAAAAGGCATTTGGTAGGGCATTGCCCTAATTTTATATCAGCTATTTTGCGCATTAAAAACCCTATTCTTAAAAAAAATAAAAAAATCTTTAAAAAAATTAAAAAAATTGTACTTAAAGGGGAATGAAGCCTACATTTTTTCTTTCATGATTCAGATAGAGCATGCAATTTTAGGAAACTTTCTAATTTACTCCTATTATCAAATTTTCTTCATTCTTGTAGTATCTTTATTTGAAAAAGCAGGAATGTAAGCTTAGGAGCCACACATTTGTTTTATTCAGCACCCTGGGTAATGCTTGCTGATTTATGGCTACATTTGTATGGGAAACATCTTGCCACTCTCAGGGATAGACCTTTTTTTATCAAATTCCATAAGGGAATTGTGAGTGTTAGAGTGAAAAACCACGTCTAGACCTGCAAATGTTTTTCAAACGGGGCCTGAGTAAGAAACAGAGAAAAATAAAGAATAAAGCCAGGTGAGAAAGAAAATAGAAAATCCACTGTCAGACAAAATTTAAAACACACCTCTCTCTCCTGTACATATGACACTGCATATTATGACACGTCTCCCTCTCCTCTACACATTAGATACTGCATACTATGACACGTCTCCCTCTGCTCTACACATAAGATACTGCATACTGCAGCATATCTCCCTCTCCTTTGCACATAATATACTTCATATTACAACACTGCTCCCTCTCCTCTACACATTAGATACTGCATATTATGACACGTCTCCCTCTGCTCTACACATAAGATACTGCATACTACAACATATCTCCCTCTCCTCTGCACATGATATACTTCATATTACAACACTCCTCCCTCTCCTCTACACATTAGATACTGCATACTACAACATATCTCCCTCTCCTCTGCACATAATATACTTCATATTACAACACTGCTCCCTCTCCTCTACACATTAGATACTGCATACTACAACATATCTCCCTCTCCTCTGCACATGATATACTTCATATTACAACACTTCTCCCTCTCCTCTACACATTAGATACTGCATACTACAACATATCTCCCTCTCCTCTGCACATAATATACGTCATATTACAACACTGCTCCCTCTCCTCTACACATTAGATACTGCATACTACAACATATCTCCCTCTCCTCTGCACATAAGATACTGCATACTACAACATATCTCCCTCTCCTCTGCACATGATATACTTCATATTACAACACTTCTCCCTCTCCTCTACACATTAGATACTGCATACTACAACATATCTCCCTCTCCTCTGCACATAATATACTTCATATTACAACACTGCTCCCTCTCCTCTACACATTAGATACTGCATATTATGACACGTCTCCCTCTGCTCTACACATAAGATACTGCATACTGCAGCATATCTCCCTCTCCTTTGCACATAATATACTTCATATTACAACACTTCTCCCTCTCCTCTACACATTAGATACTGCATACTACAACATATCTCCCTCTCCTCTGCACATAATATACTTCATATTACAACACTTCTCCCTCTCCTCTACACATTAGATACTGCATACTACAACATATCTCCCTCTCCTGTCCACATACCATACTTCATATTACAACACTGCTCCCTCTCCTCTACACATAAGATATTGCATACTACAACACTTCTCCCTCTCCTGTGCACATACCATACTTCATATTACAACACTGCTCCCTCTCCTCTACACATTAGATACTGCATACTACAACATATCTCCCTCTCCTCTGCACATAATATACTTCATATTACAACACTTCTCCCTCTCCTCTACACATTAGATACTGCATACTACAACATATCTCCCTCTCCTCTGCACATAATATACTTCATATTACAACACTTCTCCCTCTCTTCTAAACATAAGATACTGCATACTACAACATATCTCCCTCTCCTCTGCACATAATATACTTCATATTACAACACTTCTCCCTCTCCTCTACACATTAGATACTGCATACTACAACATATCTCCCTCTCCTGTGCACATACCATACTGCATATTACAACACTGCTCCCTCTCCTCTACACATAAGATACTGCATAATACAACACTGCTCCCTCTCCTCTACACATAAGATACTGCATATTACAACATAGCTCCCTCTCTTGTACACATAAGATACTGCATAATACAACACTGCTCCCTCTCCTGTACACATAAGATACTGCATAATACAACACTGCTCCCTCTCCTGTACACATAATATACTGCATATTACAACACTGCTCCCTCTCCTGTACACATAAGATACTGCATATTACAACATAGCTCCCTCTCCTGTACACATAAGATACTGCATATTACAATATAGCTCCCTCTTCTGTACACATAATATACTGCATATTACAATATAGCTCTGTCTCCTGTACACATAATATACTGCATATTACAACACTGCTCCCTCTCCTGTACACATAGGATACTGCATAATACAACACTGCTCCCTCTCCTGTACACATAAGATACTGCATAATACAACACTGCTCCCTCTCTGTACACATAAGATACTGCATAATACAATATAGCTCTGTCTCCTGTACACATAAGATACTGCATAATACAACACTGCTCCCTCTCCTGTACACATAAGATACTGCATAATACAATATAGCTCCCTCTCCTGTACACATAAGATACTGCATATTACAATATAGCTCCCTCTTCTGTACACATAATATACTGCATATTACAATATAGATCTGTCTCCTGTACACATAATATACTGCATAATACAACATAGCTCCCTCTCCTGTACACATAATATACTGCATATTACAACACTGCTCCCTCTCCTGTACACATAAGATACTGCATAATACAACACTGCTCCCTCTCCTGTACACATAAGATACTGCATAATACAACACTGCTCCCTCTCCTGTACACATAAGATACTGCATAATACAACACTGCTCCCTCTCCTGTACACATAAGATACTGCATAATACAATATAGCTCTGTCTCCTGTACACATAAGATACTGCATATTACAATATAGCTCCCTCTCCTGTACACATACGATACTGCATATTACAATATAGCTCCCTCTCCTGTACACATACGATACTGCATATTACAATATAGCTCCCTCTCCTGTACACATACGATACTGCATATTACAATATAGCTCCCTCTCCTGTATACATACGATACTGCATAATACAATATAGCTCTGTCTCCTGTACACATAAGATACTGCATATTACAACATAGCTCTGTCTCCTGTACACATAAGATACTGCATAATACAATATAGCTCTGTCTCCTGTACACATAAGATACTGCATATTACAACATAGCTCCCTCTCCTGTACACATACGATACTGCATATTACAATATAGCCCTGTCTCCTGTACACATACGATACTGCATATTACAACACTGTTCAGTCTCCTCTACACATAGCATACTTCATATTACAACATAGCTCACACTCCTATACATAGATACTGCATAATACAACACAACAAATAGAGGGTATTTTTGTGAGTATTTCTTTTATTCAAATGTAAAATTTGTTGAGAAATTACTAGGTCTATTTTACCTGATAACTTGATTGATGATTTGTAAGAAACTCCATTATGGTGCAGCTTTTCACTAGATTCCAAGGTTGATATTATTGATTTTGAATGGAAGTCCCTTTTAGGGCGCCTGGACACTGCATTAAGTCTGCAAGCAAGAAGACCAGGTATTAAAATAACAATATCAAAAAAACATTTCTGGCTACTTAAACAAGATGAACTCAGATTCTAGATTAGATGCTACGGGCCGATTTATTAAGATGCGGGCGGACATGATCCGCTGCCCGACATCACTAAATGCTGACAGTATACGCTGTCAGCATTTAACATTGCACAAGCATTTCTTGTGAAATGCTTGTGCAAAGACCGCTGCTTCTTAACTCTTGTTTCCGACGAGCCTGATATTCTAAGATATTCACCGATACAGCAAGGCCTTTAAAAATACTTAGAAACACAAATGTTATCTTGAGAAATGTTTATGTTACTATAAACTGTTCTTTATGTGAAACAGAGACACCTACATTACAATCCAAGTGAATGTGTGACTCTCTTTTCTGGCAAAAGATTTTATAAACAAGATGAAAGAACTGTTAACATAAACACTGCGATATGGAATTAACTTAAAGGGCCATGATACCCAAATGTTGAATTCACTTGAAAGTGATGCAGTATAGCTGCAAAAAGCTGACTAGAAAATGTTACCTGAACATCTCTATGTAAAAAAGAAAGGTATTTTATCTCAAAAATTCCTCAGTGGCCACATCCCATTGTAAAGGACTTCTAAGCAGCAAATCAGTATGTCTGTCCCGGAACAGCTAAGGGAGTAAGCTTTCCCTATTCAGTTTAAGGAAGTTTACTATGAAATCTCATGAGAGTTAAGTGAAATCTCATGAGATCACAGTAAAAGAGTTCATGACCTTAGCACTGCTGATGCTGATTGGCTGCTGTTCATTTCTTCATTATTATTTTTTACCTGCAGCTGAGCTAGGGTTGCCACCCGCCCCGGTTTCACCGGGACAGTCCCGGTCTGAGGCTCTGTGTCCCATGTCCCGGAACTAGCCTCAAATGCCCCAGGCTAAGCGCTCCCCTGGCGCAGCAGTGAGCAGACTTTACAAAATATTAGCTGGCCAGTGGAGCCCTTAGCCCGGGGTTACAAAATGGGTGAGTCTGCTGCCTGCAGGAGAGAGTGAGACGGAGATTGGTGTGGGGCAGTGGGAGGGGGGAAGAGGGTCAAGGAGAGGAGTCGTCACATCTGATTCCGGCTGCAGCTGAGAGCGGCAGAGAGACTGAGGCAGGTGATGGTGTGGTGGCCGCGCGGCGGGCTGTCTGCCTGCCGAAAAATGGGAAGTTTTTACCTTCGTAGTTCCACCACCTCCCGTCAACTAGTCTGTAGGTCCTGTGCAGCAGCCAGCAGCATACAGCCTTCCTGAGCCAACAAGTGCAGAGCAGTGCAGCCACAGAGAAGCTGTAAGTAATACTTGGCTGTGTCTGCTGTTTTTTCAAATTGATATGGTCATTTTTTTTTGTGGGGGCTTAATTATGTGTAAATATAATATATATATAAAAATTGATTTTATAATGAATTTGAGGCCGCGAGAAGCCACACCCTCTCCACGCCCACTTAAAGTGTCCAGGAATTTTCTGGGCAAAAGGTGGCAACCCTAAGCTGAGCAACAGCTGAAGTATATTTTTTTACACCGAATTTAATCTGCTGAGCTGAGGGAATTGTGAGGTAAAATATCTTCCTTTTTTACATAGAGATGCTCAGGTGATATTTTCCTGTCAGCTTTTTACAGTTATACTGCATCAGTTATTTAGCATATGAGTATTATGTCCCTTTAATGCTTACCCAAAACAGACTGACTGGGATTTAAAAGGCATCTAACACTTCATTGCTATTGCAGCTAAAAAAATAAATTTCTTCAGAATTCTAACATTATTTAATTTCACAAACATTCACCTGTTATGTAGTTTGCTGTGAAGGTCCTCAAGAACTTGAGCTGACTGTCTGTGATAGTCTAATGCAGCTTCTGTGAATACTGCCAGCTGGCTGACTTGTTCTATCTATAGGAGGAGCAGAACAGTCACTTTACAACAATATAATGAATGCTTTATATATATATATATATATATATATATATATATATATATATATATATATATATACATACTCTATATTAGCAATTGACCACTGCATTAAACATACATGGATCCAAAGAAATGTTTTACAATTATTTAAAACTGCCTTTTTGTCAACAACATCTGCAGGGTGTGGATATTTCAAAGCAGTCCCTGGATGCACCCCCTGTAAACCTCTTCTCTAGTCTCCTTTGCTGCTTCCAATAAGAAGCCAATGCAAATGAGCTTATGAACTGGTGCAAAGGAGCTTGTGGCCTGGTGCAAAGGAGCTTGTGGCCTGGTACAAAGGAGCTTGTGAACTGGTGCAAAGGAGTTTGTGAACTAGTGCAAAGGAGCTTGTGAACTGGTGCAAAGGAGCTTGTGAACTGGTGCAAAGGAGCTTGTGAACTGGTGCAAAGTAGCTTGTGGCCTAGTGCAAATGAGCTTGTGGCCTGGTGCAAAGGAGTTTGTGGCCTGGTGCAAAGGAGCTTGTGAACTGGTGCAAAGTAGCTTGTGGCCTAGTGCAAATGAGCTTGTGGCCTGGTGCAAAGGAGCTTGTGGCCTGGTGCAAAGGAGCTTGTGGCCGAGCTTGTGAACTGGTGCAAAGAAGCTTGTGGCCTGGTGCAAATGAGCTTGTGGCCTGGTGTAAAGGAGCTTGTGAACTGGTGCAAAGAAGCTTGTGGCCTGGTGCAAATGAGCTTGTGAACTGGTGCAAAGAAGCTTGTGGCCTGGTGCAAATGAGCTTGTGGCCTGGTGTAAAGGAGCTTGTGAACTGGTGCAAAGAAGCTTGTGGCCTGGTGCAAATGAGCTTGTGGCCTGGTGTAAAGGAGCTTGTGAACTGGTGCAAAGAAGCTTGTGGCCTGGTGCAAATGAGCTTGTGGCCTGGTGCAAATGAGCTTGTGGCCTGGTGCAAATGAGCTTGTGGCCTGGTGCAAAGGAGCTTGGGGCCTGGTGCAAAGGAGCTTGTGGCCTGGTGCAAATGAGTTTGTGGCTTGGTGCAAATGAGTTTGTGGCCTGGTGCAAATGAGTTTGTGGCCTGGTGCAAAGGAGCTTGTGGCCTGGTGCAAAGGAGCTTGTGGCCTGGTGCAAATGAGTTTGTGGCCTGGTGCAAATGAGCTTGTGGCCTGGTGCAAATGAGCTTGTGGCCTGGTGCAAATGAGCTTGTGGCCTGGTGCAAAGGAGCTTGTGGCCTGGTGCAAAGGAGCTTGTGGCCTGGTGCAAATGAGCTTGTGGCCTGGTGCAAATGAGTTTTTGAACTCGTCCAAATTAGTTTATGTACTGGTGTAAATGAGCTTGGAACCTAATGCAAATGAGTTTGGGGCCTGGTGCAAATGAGCTTGGGGCCCTGGTGCAGATAGGGTCGCCACCCGTCCCTTGAAATATGGAATCGTCCTGTATTTTCAACTGGTTGAACTGGTTGACAATGGCAGTCACCACGTTTCTTCCTCCGTCGACTCTGACTCCTGACATCAGTTTATGGGAAGCTGTGGAGCGATTGGTTTGCTATGTTGCGCCAGATCGATCGCTCTGTGTTCTTAGGTTGACTTGTTTCTGAGAGTTTCGGCACCAGCAGCTGCTATCACTTGTTGTTGTGTATCACTTTCATGGCTCCTATATCCAGCGGCAGTAGCAGCGAGCAGCACAGTAACTGAAGGCAGTGAAGGGGATGTCTGTCATGTCATTATATCAGGGGAATGGCTGAATGGGTGATAAAAACAAGCAGCGTGTAGGAAGGAAGTAGCAGTAGTAGATAAAATGAATAGCTGACAGCAGTAAGCAAAGGGTAGCCCAATATCTAGTGACATGAGAAGTATAAGCTATTATGTATCATAGCAACAAGCACTAAACAGTTATGCAACCTAATTCTAAATCAAAACTTACTACGCCGCATAGCCTATGCGGTGTAGTAAGTTTTGATTTAGAATTAGATCATAGTTAAATTTCGTGTCAAGAAACATTTGTTTAACCAGTTTGTTGCATAACTGTTTAGGGCTTGTTGCTATGACACATAATAATAATTTGTGATATCTCTGTAGAGCTAGAGTCTTATTTTTACCTTAAACATATTTGCCCTTGATGCAGTTTCCTTGAGCATAATGCCAGCGTTTATTACCTAAGGAGGAAATAAGAAACCAATGTTTTGGTACTCCTGTGATATTTTAAGGCATTGGATAGGCAGCAGTGATACGATTCGATTGGATACTCTTTTGTCAGAAACGTATCCATGGGTGATGCTGTCAGATTATTTGAGATTATTATGTTTAGCGTTTCTTTGTAATACATCTTCATTTTATCTAGTGCTAAACTAAAAGGTCCAATAATACTTTAGGTTTGTAATGAAATGTGGTACATAATGAAAAACCATCTTTATATATATATATACCAACACAACTTGGGGAGGCAAACCTTAATGCTAAAGAACTTAGTCACACACTAAATCATGCTGTCGATATGTATATTGCAGCATAAACTAATGTTTGTTTGCATCTGCAGAATTGTCATTTAGGTATCTTTTTGATTTAATATGTTAGTCTTGTTGTTAATAATATTTATATAGCTCCACATGCTAATGCAATAGCAATATATAGCTATGTAAATACATAAGATAAACTTACAGTACTTACAAAAAAAGAAACTAAAACAAGAGGAGAATTAATATTAGAATATGCTGTCTAATAGGAATACAAACACAGAGAGCACCTTATCTTTCATGTGTTTATTGCCTAACGTTGCAACTTACAACAATTAGAACTAATAATCTTGCCAGGAGTGGCAACATTTGTCTAAAGAGCTGCTTATTTATGTTTGTATAGAAGTTGTTTTTATCATTTTTGTCATATTTTTTTCAGGCAATTATGAACTCATGAGGTTTCAATTAATAAATGTACAGTCAATTAGAGAAGATGATGTGGGCAAACTTAGGGTGACCATATTGCCGCTTTAAAAAGGGACACATATGAAAAAACAT
The DNA here is from genome assembly GCF_027579735.1 of Bombina bombina. Taxonomy (NCBI): domain Eukaryota; kingdom Metazoa; phylum Chordata; class Amphibia; order Anura; family Bombinatoridae; genus Bombina; species Bombina bombina. The sequence goes on from NC_069504.1 coordinate 518,962,732, forward strand.
ATGTCAGGGCTGTTTAAAGAAATGTTTGGAATAATGTTCCATTATAAGAACCCTGACAAATGTATTTTTCATAAGTGTCCCTTTTTAAATATGGTCACCCTAGGCAAACTAGACCGGAAGCGGCAGCCCCGACTGTGGTGAACAGCCAGACCTCCCCCTCCCCACTCATGCAGCTGATTGCTTGCGAATCTATACGTGGATATAGCGAATTATAAGCACTGTGTACATTACTCTTTATTTTCCATCTAGTAACGTTATTATATTTTTCATTATTTGACATTAACATGTTATACAATGTGCTGTATTCCTATTTAGTAAAATTGTGTTCTAATTGGATCTTTGCTTTTGGACTTCTTTGACACTATCTTATGCACAACTTTAGTTGGTTGCAGCAACAATCTTTAGTAGGCAAAGTGTTAATTAAATCCAGATTGTTTATGGACTTTTCTTTGACACTGATGTATTAATTTGATTGCAGCATGGGGAATTGTGCTTTCTAATAAGAAATGTGAAACATTACCCAGGAGTCTTTCACAGTGTGTGTTTGAACTGTAGTCCTGGGTTCAATGGTAAAAGTAATAGTAATAATACATGAAGCTATCTCTGTACTCAAACTATATATCAAATTAGATTCAGGGTCCTCCTACCTCTTTATTGTGGAGCTATGCCTAAAATTGTATTTATTTAAAATTTGAAATGATTTGCTTTTAAATTTTTAGCTGGATTGTCATCTTGGTTCGGTTGGTGTGCACTCACGTTGAAGATCTGGGAACTCCAGCTTGCACATTTAACACTTTCCTCATAGTGCACCATCAATTTGTGAGTTCTTTACTTTTCTCTCTTTACATCAGAACATGTAGAGTAATGCTATGTGGCACCCCTTTGCTTTGTTTAAATTTCAATATCAGTATTCCATTAACTGGACGGAGTAGTCTGAGATTGATGGGACTACTTAAATCTCTTGATTTTGAATGGTAAACTATTATTTTGAACTATATATTATTTTTAACTCAATTTGGTTTGTTAATTTGAATATATTTTTATTCACTTGTAACTACAATAATTTTTTTTTGTTTAGTATCATATCGCATGACATGGTAGTTTGCTCCCTATAGTTGAGTCCTATTCTTTCAGGCTCACAGCCAATCAGAGTTAGAGGAGGGCGGGTCTCTTGGCGGAGAGTTGATTGGAAAGAATGGTGGAGGCAGCTCCAGATAACCCCCCGCGTCCAGCTCTGAACGTTTCAGAGCTGAAATGAAAGCGGATGCAAAAGTACCGACAAGAGTGGGAGGAATCAAATACTAGTTTCAGCAGTTTTCAGCATGCCTCAGGAGAGTAACATTCCTGCAATGCTAGAGCTCACAGAAATCAAAGCACCGTCTCACATTTCTTCATACCTCAATCATCTCCTGAGGCAGATAGTGTAACGACAATATTTTAATCACCTCAATAACTTTCTGATTGATTACTTTAGATTTCATAGCCTGCCTATTTGTTAAGAAAAAATGTTAAAAATGTAAATGAATCATGTTATGGTATGATTTGCTTATTAAAGGGACAGTATACACCAATTTTCATATAACTGCATGTAATAGACACTACTATAAAGAATGCACAGATACTGATATAAGAATCCAGTATACAACAGTTTAAAAACTTACTTAGAAGCTCTCCGTTTAGCTCTGTTGATAAGGCAACTAGAAAGCCCACTGCAAGTGGGGAATATTAGACACTCCCCCTCCCTCCCCTTCTTTTGCATATGAAAAGACCCTTTACACAAACAGGAGCAAGCTGGAGTAGGTATACGTCAGTATTCTCCTAAAACTTTGGGGCTTGTTTAGGAGTCTGAAAATCAGAGCAATGTTATTTAAAAATAAGCAAAACTATACATTTAAAATTTTTTTTATGGGCTATATAAATAGATCATCTGCAAAACGTTTATGCAAAGAAAAAATGAGTGTATAATGTCCCTTTACATTTAAGGTGTATACAGTCAGACACATAAGCATTATTTTAATAAGAGATATATATTTAATACATATTTAATATTACAAATTTGGGGCACGATCCGATATACGGTGTAGTTTTCGGCGCAAGCAAGGGAACCCGCGCCACCCATAGTTTCACCTCCCACATCGGGGTATTACATATATGGCGCTGGCAGTTGCTAAAGTGCCGTAAGTCTAATAAACCAGCGATGTCCAGAAATGAGCGTAACTACAAATTTCTGGAGTCGCCAGTTACTTACAGCACTTTAGAAACTGTCGGCGCCTAAAAAAACTAACATATCAAATCTCCCGTAACTGTCTAACCTGCCTCCCAAACATCATCCTGACACGTATACCCCTATATCCGCAATCCCCCCTCTCACTCCTAATAATAAATGTATTAACCCCTAGACCGACAACCCCCCACAACGCAATAAGCCTAATTATTAACCCCTAAACCATCATAGCCCACACCGCAATAACCTATCCTAGTATTAACCCCTAAACCGCCGCTCCCGGACCCCGCCGCCACCTACATTAAATATATCAACCCCTAATCTGACTCCCCTACACCGCCGCCACCTACATTAAATGTATCAACCCCTAATCTGACTCCCCTACACCGCCGCCACCTACATTAAATATATCAACCCCTAATCTGACCCCCCTACACCGCCGCCACCTACATTAAATATAGTAACCCCTAATCTGACCCCCCTACACCGCCGTCACCTACATTAAATATATTACCCCCTAAACCTAAGTCTAACCCTAACACCCCCTAACTTAATTATTATTTAAATAAATCTAAATAATATTAATATTATTAACTAAATTATTCCTATTTAAAACTAAATACTTACCTATAAAATAAACCCTAAGATGGCTACAACATAATTAATAATTACATTGTAGCTATTTAGGATTTATATTTATTTTACAGGTAACTTTGTATTTATTTTAACTAGGTACAATAGCTATTAAATAGTTAATAACTATTTTATAGCTACCTTGTTAAAATAATTACAAAATTACCTGTAAAATAAATTCTAACCTGTTACAAATACACCTAACACTACACTATCAATAAATTAATTAAATAAATTAACTACAATTATCTATAATAAAATACAATTAAATAAACTAAACTATATTACAAAAAAACCCCCACTAAATTACAAAAAATAAAAAAATATTACAAGAAGTTTAATATAATTACACCTAATCTAAGCCCCCTAATAAAATAAAAAAGCCCACCAAAATAATAAAATTTCCCTACCCTAAACTAAATTACAAAGTAATCAGCTCTTTTACCAGCCCTTAAAAGGGCTTTTTGCGGGGCATTGCCCCAAAGTAATCAGCTCTTTTACCTGTAAAAAAAAGAAATACAATACCCCCCCAACATTAAAACCCACCACCCACACTCCCCTATTCTACAACCCACCCGATCCCCCCCTTAAATAAACCTAACACTACCCCATTGAAGATCACCCTACCTTGAGCCGTCTTCACCCAGCCGGGCACCACTGGTCATCCGATGCGGCAGAAGAGGACATCCGGACCAGCAGAAGTCTTCATCAGATCGGGGCAGAAGAGGTCCTCCATCCTGCAGAAGTCTTCATCCAAGCGGCATCTTCTATCTTCATCCTTCTGGTGATGAGCGGCTCCATCTTGAAGACCTCCGGCGCGGAACAACCTTCTCTCCCGACAACTACCCGACGAATGGCTGGTCCTTTAAATGACGTCATCCAAGATGGCGTCCCTCAAATTCCGATTGGCTGATAGGATTCTATTGACCTCACATTCTATTGACTGATCCAATGAGCCAATCGGATTGAACTTCAATCTGATTGGCTGATTAAATCAACCAATCGGATTTTTCCTACCTTAATTCCGATTGGCTTATAGAATCCTATCAGCCAATCGGAATTCGAGGGACGCCATCTTGGATGACGTCATTAAAAGGACCAGCCATTCGTCGGGTAGTTGTCGGGCGAGAAGGATGTTCCGCGCCGGAGGTCTTCAAGATGGAGCTGCTCATCGCCGGAAGGATGAAGATAGAAGATGCCGCTTGGATGAAGACTTCTGCCGGATGGAGGACCTCTTCTGCCTCGATCGGATGAAGACTTCTGCCGGTCCGGATGTCCTCTTCTGCCGCATCGGATGACCAGTGGTACCAGGCTTGGTGAAGACGGCTCAAGGTAGGGTGATCTTCAATGGGGTAGTGTTAGGTCTATTTAAGGGGGGATCGGGTGGGTTTTAGAGTAGGGGTGTGTGGGTGGTGGGTTTTAATGTTGGGGGGTATTGTATTTCTTTTTTTTTTTTTACAGGTAAAAGAGCTGATTACTTTGGGGCAATGCCCCACTGAAAGCCCTTTTAAGGGCTGGTAAAAGAGCTGATTACTTTGTAATTTAGTTTAGGGTAGGGAAATTTTATTATTTTGGTGGGCTTTTTTTATTTTATTAGGGGGCTTAGATTAGGTGTAATTAGATTAAACTTCTTGTAATATTGTTTTATTTTTTGTAATTTAGTGTTTGTTTTATTTTGTAATATAGTTTAGTTTATTTAATTGTATTTTATTATGGATAATTGTAGTTAATTTATTTAATTAATTTATTGATAGTGTAGTGTTAGGTGTATTTGTAACTTAGGTTAGGATTTATTTTACAGGTAATTTTGTAATTATTTTAAGGTTTCTAGGTAGCTATTAAATAGTTATTAACTATTTAATAGCTATTGTACCTAGTTAAAATAAATACAAAGTTACCTGTAAAATAAATATAAATCCTAAAATAGCTACAATGTAATTATTAATTATATTGTAGCTATCTTAGGGTTTATTTTATAGGTAAGTATTTAGTTTTAAATAGGAATAATTTAGTTAATAATATTAATATTATTTAGATTTATTTCAATAATAATTAAGTTAGGGGGTGTTAGGGTTAGACTTAGGTTTAGGGGGTAATATATTTAATGTAGGTGGCGACGGTGTAGGGGAGTCAGATTAGGGGTTGATACATTTAATGTAGGTGGCGGCGGTGTAGGGGGGTCAGATTAGGGGTTGATATATTTAATGTAGGTGGCGGCGGTGTAGGGGGGTCAGATTAGGGGGTAATATATTTAATGTAGGTGGCGGCGGGGTCCGGGAGCGTCGGTTTAGGGGTTAGACACTTTATTTAGGTGCTGCGGGGTCCGGGAGCGGCGGTTTTGGGGTTAATACATATAATGTAGGTGGCGGTGGGCTCCAGGAGCGGCGGTTTAGGGGTTAATACACTTTATTAGGGAATGCGGTTGACAGGTAGATAGACATTGCGCATGCGTTAGGTGTTAGGTTTTTTTTGGAAGGCATTTTAGGGAGTTACGGTGCTCCAATACTCAGCGCAAGGCCTGCTACGGGTGCATTTTATGGCGAGGTGAAAATGGAGTAAGATTTCTCCATTTACGACACGTAAGGCCTTGTGCTGGATATTGGATACCGACTTACGAGGCGGTCCCATGTTAGCCTATGGGAGTAAAATTTGCGGGCGACGGGTGAAATATACGGGCGTAAGTTGTATGCTACGCCGTATATGTGATACCAAACCAGCGCAAAATCTGGCGTCGCCGGCTTTTGCGGGCGACGCTGCATATCGGATCGGGCCCATAGTGCCTATGTGAAGCAAATAAACAACTTTGTTATGCTTAACCAATTTAAATGATTGCATCCTTCAATACTATAGGATTAACAATAGACTATATAAAATAGATTAACTTGTGTGTGGTTTCACTGTTTGGATGGTGTTACTGTACAACAAATATTTTTGCCAAAATCTGTGTTAACACCACCCTATACAATTACTCAAGTTCTTTAGCAATTTCTGATTCTACTCCCCTCTAGGTTACAGCAGCAGAGTTAACGCAGGTGTACCACACGGTTAAACACAAGCTCAGCTATAACAGTGCTGACTGTGGACACAAGCTCAACCAAAAGATCCTGCATGACTCCAAAATCATAAAGCAAATGTCCCTCGGGAGAACTAAGGCAGAAGTAATGGCCAAAGATGTCCTTGCTCCAAAGGCAGTGGCTGATTTTAACATCAGGTAAACCCCTCCCATTCTCCATACAGACGGATGCATCAAATAAAGGGAACAGGAAGATGTTTCCCCTTGCTGTACAGAATTAAGGCCAGAAACTGGGATCTGCAACAAAATGCTTGATTTTGGAGAGAATGCAGATGAGTCAGCTGCTGGGATTATGGATTACATAGAACAATCCATTGATAAATTTGGCTTATCGTTAGATCAAGGTACAGCGTATAGTGCAGACAATACTAACGTAAATTATGGAATCCACAACTCTGTCTTCACCAACCTAAAGAAAAAGCAAAACAATCTGCTGCAAGGGAACTGCCATGCCTATATTGTGCACAACACAGTGAAGCATGCTCTCGACCAGCTCAGTGTAGATGTTGAAAATGTTGTGCTGAAGGTCTATGGCCACTTCTCCACATCTGCCAAACGAAGGGAATCACTCAAAGAGTTTCGCCAGTTCTGTGATGTGGAGTTCCGCGAGATTCTGCAACATGTTTCAACTGAGGAAGATGCTGATAATGTGGAAGTTTACCTCCTGTTCTCCAATAACATCCTCTGCCTCTTTGAGGATGTTGTAAAGAAGCTGGAAAATGATTCAGCCACCTGTGTTGAGTTATATTCCATTATGCCTACCTGCAAGCAAAAAGTCACGCAGAGAAGAGATGACCAGTTTTATGACTACTTAAGCTGCAGCATCTTCTCCCACATGATGCAGACAGGGCAAGGGCAGATTTCACAGCATTTTTCAACACAGCAATCTCATACACTGAGAAATGGTTTGACTTTTCAAAGGACAGCTGGCTGTTCTCCCTGCAACCTCTCTCTCTGCACCATGGCATGCTTTCCTTCAGCGACACTGAGAGGATCACTAATAAGCTCAACCTCATCCAAAAAGTCAGCATGGATGAACTTTATGATGAATGGACCACAGCAAATAGCATTCCGAAGGGGCTCAGAGAAGGTGCAGAGGATGAATGAAAGTCCAAAGACGTGTTTGCCAAGTGGATGGCTCTCTTTCAAGTAGCAAAACTGCCTAACATGCTGTCCATCATCAGCCACATTTTAAGTATCCCAGCATCCACTGGTTATGTGGAAAGGATCTTTTCCAGAATGGCCAACAAATGGAGTGACAGCAGGAACAGGTGCTCTGTGGAGCTCATTAGGAGTGAGCTCTTGATCACTCTCAACTTTGAGCAGTCCTGTTCAGAGTTTTACGGTAGCTGTTTAAAAGACAAACAGCTTCTCAGTGCTGCACGGAGTGACAAGAAGTACACTTATAAAAGGAAGTAGGCTTGACATGCTCCAATACTGCACACTACTACTTCTGGTCCACTGATGTTATCATGTTCATGATGTTCATGGAAGATCGTTTGCAAGTCTCCTGCACTATATATATTTTTTTCCAATAGACTTTTTTGAGTACCAAAGCATTTGTTTAATTTAAAGTTAATAAGTTATTGATCTGTTAATTTAATAAGTTAATAAAATATGGTTCACATCTCAAAAGTTCCTCCAAAAGCCTATTTTTTGTGGTCTTACTGTCAAACTTTGTTGGCCTATGTTTATTATCGTCATAGCTTTGTATTCAGCTATGACGATGTAACCACTTGAGTTGTTATAGAGAGAGACTGAGTGCACTGATTTCAATAGCAGATATCTTTTTATAATATCCATGTATCAATCTTAATATTTGTATGAAAACATGTTTTAAGTTGTGATTTACCACTACTGGCACGTCATCGGGCCTATGGTCATCATTGTGCCCCTGAGGGGTGTGGCCCCCGCTGTGGCAGGCTTCCCTTATTTTTCTGTATTGTAAGCTCATCTGTACCTAGGGTTGTAATATATGTAAGGTGGCAACCCTAGGTACAGATGAGCTTGGGGCCTGGTGCAAATGAGTTTGTGAACTGGTGCAAATGAGCTTGGGGCCTAATGCAAATGAGCTTAGGGCCTAGTGCAAATGAGCTTGTGAACTGGTGCAAATGAGATTGGGGCCTAATGCAAATGAGCTTAGGGCCCTGGTGCAGATGAGTTTGGGGCCTGGTGCAAATGAGTTTGGGGCCTGGTGCAAATGTGTTTGGGGCCTGGTGCAAATGTGTTTGGGGCCTGGTGCAAATGTGTTTGGGGCCTGGTGCAAATGTGTTTGGGGCCTGGTGTAAATGAGCTTGGGGCCTGGTGCAGATGAGCTTGGGGGCCTGGTGCAGATGAGCTTGGGGCCCTGGTGCAGATGAGCTTGGGGCCTGGTGCAAATTAGTTTGTGAACTGGTGCAAATGAGCTTGGGGCCTAATGCAAATGAACTTGGGGTCCTGGTGCAGATATGAGCGTGTGAACGGGTGCAAATGAGCTTTAGAACTAATGCAAATGCGCTTGGGGCCCTGGTGCAGATGTGTTTTGGGCCATGGTGCAGATGCTCTTAAGGCCCTGGTGCAGATGAGCTTGGGGCCTAATGCAAATGAGCTTGGGGCCTGGTGCAACTGAACTTGTGAACTGGTGCAAACGAGCTTGTGAACTGGTGCAAATGAGCTTTAGGCCTAATGCAAATGTGCTTGGGGCCCTGATGCAGATGTGTTTGGGTCCCTGGTGCAGATGCTCTTGGGGCCCTGGTGCAGATGAGCTTTGGTCCTGGTGCAGATGAGTTTGGGGCCCTGGTGGAAATGAGTTTGTGAACTGGTGCAGACGAGCTTGTGGACTGGTGGAAATGAGCTTGTGGACTGGGAGAAACAAAAAGTAATTACGAAGCACTGGATAAGCGGTTAAAATAAAATACTTTATTTATTTACATATTAAAAACTATAGCATTCAATTTGAATATACAGGGAAACCTTCCCAGCTAGTGAAAAAATGGCTGACGCGTTTCGGCTCCACAACGTACTCTTAGCCATATAAAACTGCTTTAGCTCTAGGCTTGTTTAAAACACAACACTTGCTTCTTGATTGGTTAGATTTCCACCAAACATAAAATTGTATAATATTAACTATTTCATGACAGCATGTGGATCTGGATATCGCTAACTATATACTGCTACTGGAACACTTCCCAATGTGATTACAGATGCCGTCAATTTATCTTTACATGGGATTGCAAAATGAATTATCATTTTAAATACTCCTATTATGGTATAATATATTTATACTTGTAAACCACTTTTCCTGTTAAACCATTACATGTTAAACATTTCTAATCTCTCTGTGTATATTAATAATGCGATAATATCAAAAAGTTTGTACTTGAATTACCTGTGACTACCCAAGATCGTAATGTGTATTACATATAGATCCAGGGGCAACCACTATACCATTAAATTACAAAATCATAATGGTATTTTACAAGTTCAATGTGTCCTTGGTGATAAATACTAGAAGTTGTAGGTATCCAAAATATATATACTATGGAGATAGGGGAATCACCAAAAATGTATTAAGTCAAACTCTGAGTTGAGTCCCATAGGGACCCTAGTTTTTAATCTGAAAATCCCGAAAGTTTCTCTTTCTGCCAGCATATTATCTCTGCTCCCTCCTCTTTTCTTTAATTTAACCTGTTCAATAATTGTCCACTTGAAGCTGTCCGCTGTCTTGTTATGGACCATAGTGAAGTGGTTAATTAGAGGTGTAGTAAGGGAGCCCTGTTTTATATCCGATAGGTGTTCTTTCATTCTTGTCCTAGCCTCACTTGTGGTGAGGCCTACGTATTGAAGTTGGCACTCCACACAAGTGATTAAATACACCACATATGTGGAGTGACAATTTAGACAGTACTTTTTAGTAAAAGTTTTCCCTGTTACTGTTGATTGAAATCGATCACCTAATTCTACCTTCTCACAAGCTTTGCAGGCTGCATAATTGCAACAAAAGGTACCATTAAACCTTAACCAAGAGGAGCCACTTTCTGGTGTACTATTTCTTAGCTCTGTAGGAGCCACTATATTACCAATAGATCTGTTCCTCCTATAGGGAAACTTACAACCTGTTCTTGTTATATCTTTGAAATCGTCATCTGCTGATAACATGTTAAAGTATTATTCCACCACTTTGCAAACCTCATGATATTGTTTAGAATAATCTGTTATAAAACTAATCTTATGTCCCTCTTGTTTGCTGAACTCTGTTTTCGTTCTGTTTCTGGTTTTATTTTCCAGCAGATCCTCTCTTTTAAGCTTATTTACTGCTCCCTTAGCCCTCTCAATGATCTTGTGTCTATATCCTTTCTCTCTTAGTTTCTTTGTTAAATGTCCTGCCTGTGCCTGGTAAACACTCTCTTTTGAACAGTTGCGTTTAAAGCGTATAAATTGCCCTTTTGCCACCGCCTTAAAGACCCTCTCTGGGTGGCAGCTTTTTGCGTGCAACAGAGAGTTGTCTGATATAGGTTTATATTAAATCCCTGTCTCTATCTGTTCTCCATGGACACCTCTCATTGTAACATCTAGAAAATGTATCTCCAGTTTATCGTATTCTGAAGTGAAACTTATTCCAACTGCATTATTATCTAGACCCCTGGTAAAATCCATCAGGCTCACATTGTCACCTCTCCAAATAAACAGCAGGTCGTCTATGTAGCTCTGGTACTATACAAGCGCAGAATGGTTATAATGAAGAGGAAAGAGTACAACTAGAGCAGGTTTTTTCCATCCCCCAGGGAATATACGAAAGGGGGGGGGAGAGGTGGTTGAGGACAAGGCCACAGACAACAGGTCCAGAGACAGGAGAACCGGTAGCCTCTGAGACGGGTATGAGGGACATCCCGATACAGAAGCGAAATGTGATCAATCTCTCTGACTATTCCCTAAATGAACTGGAAAATAAAGTGTTGGGTTTAGGGCTTACTTTTGTGCCCACGACTAACTTTCATTTGTTAAAAACATTGTTGGACGTTAATAAATTAATAAGAAATTTACCCTAAGAAAGTTCTATTCCAGACAGTCTGAAAATGAAAATTGTCAGTATGTAGAGGATAGAGAGGAAACAAAATATAGTGGAAATGAGATGGAGGGATTGAGCTTTCCGGACATGTGGTATACTTACTTTGGAATCTCTCCAGGAGGAGTCTGTTCCGGTTGGGAACATAGAGATAAATATACCTTATTTTAAGCCTTAATCTAGATTTTATCCGATCCAGAATAGGGGGCACATACTGGAGAGATTCCAAAGAAGGATAGAGAAAGATTTGAAAGAATTGTATTACAGAACAGACTTGACCCAGGGACATAATATCACAAAGAAAGAGAAAGAGGCATTAGAGGTACTAGGGAAAAATCAAAATGTGGTCATCCGCCCCGCAGACAAGGGAGGAGCTGTAGTACTTATGAATAGGAAGGATTTTGTCGCAGAGGCCCATAGACAGTTGAAAATAGAGGAGGATTATACCATACGAAGAGCTGATCCAGTCAGATGCTTTCAGAGACAGCTCATATCCCTAATTGATGATAGGGTGGAACTTGGGTATATAGGTCAGAATACTAAGAATTATTTGCTAGTGGATAATCCAATAACTCCAATATTCAATCATTTACCCAAGGTCCACAAGTCGCTGAAAAGGGTAAAAGGGAGACCCATTGTAAGTGGAATAGGCTCTGTGTTAGAGCATTTATCTGAGTGGCTGGACCATGTATTACAGCCAATTGTAAACACATTGAAAAGCTATATATCAGACACAAAGAAGATATTGAACCGGCTGTCCAAAGTAACAGGGGCTGATAGCTTTATATGGCTTACTGTCAATGTCAGGTCTCTTTTTTTCCAGCATCCCGCTTGAGAAAGATCTTCAAGCATTAAAAATTTTCCTAACAAAATGCTTTGACATGGATCAGGAATATGTGAAATTTTTACTGAAGGTAGCGGAGTTTCTCTTGACCCACAATTACTTTGAGTTTGGGGGGTTTACTATCTTTAGAGGCGTGGAACAGCTATGGGGGCTAAGTTTGCCCCCTCCTATGCCAACCTGTTTATGGGTTGGTGGGAGCTGTTCCACGTCTTTGGAGAGGGAAACCCTCACAGGGAAAGTATTGTGTGGTACAAGCGCTACATAGACGACCTGCTGTTTATTTGGAGAGGTGACAATGTGGGCCTGATGGATTACCAGGGGTCTAGATAACAATGCAGTTGGAATAAGTTTCACTTCAGAATACAATTAACGGGAGATACATTTTCTAGATGTTACATTGAGAGGTATCAATGGAGAACAGTTAGAGACGGAGGTTTATTATAAACCTATATCAGGCAACTCTCTGTTGCACGCAAAAAGTTGACACCCAGAGAGGGTCTTTAAGGCGGTGGCAAAAGGGCAGTTTATACGCCTTAAATGCAACTGCTCAAAAGAGAGTGTTTACCAGGCACAGGCATGACATTTAACAAAGAAACTGAGGGAGAAAGGATATAGACACAAGATCATTGAGAGGGCTAAGGGAGCAGTAAATAAGCTTAAAAGAGAGGATCTGCTGAAAAATAAAACCAGAAACAGAATGAAAACAGAGTTCAGCAAACAAGAGGGACATAAGATTAGGTTTATAACAGATTATTCTAAACAATATCATGAGGTTTGCAAAGTGGTGAAATCACATTTTAATATGTTATCAGCAGATGACGCTCTCAAAGATATAACAAGAACAGGTTATAAGTTTGCCTATAGGAGGAACAGATCTATTGGTAAGAAATAGTACACCAGAAAGTGGCTCCTCTTGGTTAAGGTTTAATGGTACCTTTCGTTGCAATTATGCTGTCTGCAAAGCTTGTGAGAAGGTAGAATTAGGTGATCAATTTCAATCAACAGTAACGGGTGAAACTTTTACTAAAAAACAAAATTTATGCTTACCTGATAAATTTATTTCTCTTGTGGTGTATCCAGTCCACGGATCATCCATTACTTGTGGGATATTCTCCTTCCCAACAGGAAGCTGCAAGAGGATCACCCACAGCAGAGCTGTCTATATAGCTCCTCCCCTAACTGCCACCTCCAGTCATTCGACCGAAGACAAGCAAGAGAAAGGAGAAACTATAGGGTGCAGTGGTGACTGTAGTTTAAAATAAAAAACACCTGCCTTAAAATGACAGGGCGGGCCGTGGACTGGATACACCACAAGAGAAATAAATTTATCAGGTAAGCATAAATTTTGTTTTCTCTTGTAAGGTGTATCCAGTCCACGGATCATCCATTACTTGTGGGATACCAATACCAAAGCTATAGGACACGGATGAAGGGAGGGACAAGGCAGGCGCTTAAACGGAAGGCACCACTGCCTGTAAGACCTTTCTCCCAAAAATAGCCTCCGAAGAAGCAAAAGTATCAAATTTCTAGAATTTAGAAAAAGTATGAAGCGAAGACCTCCGCCTTACAAATCTGTTCAACAGAAGCCTCATTCTTAAAAGCCCATGTGGAAGCTACCGCTCTAGTAGAATGAGCTGTAATTCTTTCAGGAGGCTGCTGGCCAGCAGTCTCATAAGCTAAGCGGATTATACTTCTTAGCCAAAAAGAAAGAGAAGTTGCCGAAGCCTTTTGGCCGCTCCTCTGTCCAGAGTAGACAACAAACAATGCAGATGATTGACGAAAATCTTTAGTAACTTGTAAATAAAACTTTAAAGCACGAACCACGTCAAGATTGTGTAAAAGACGTTCCTTCTTTGAAGAAGGATTAGGACACAGTGACGGAACAACAATCTCCTGATTGATATTCTTATTAGATACCACCTTGGGTAGAAAACCAGGTTTGGTACGTAACACTACCTTATCTGCATGGAAAACGAGATAAGGGGAATCACATTGTAAAGCAGATAACTCCGAAACTCTTCGAGCCGAGGAGATAGCTACTAAAAAGAGAACTTTCCAAGATAAGAGCTTAATATCTATGGAATGCAAAGGTTCAAACGGAACCCCTTGAAGAACTTTAAGAACTAAATTTAAACTCCATGGCGGAGCAACAGGTTTAAACACAGGCTTGATTCTAACCAGAGCCTGACAAAACGCCTGAACATCTGGAACCTCAGCCAGACGTTTGTGCAAAAGAATAGACAGAGCAGAAATCTGTCCCTTTAAGGAACTAGCTGACAAACCCTTCTCCAATCCTTCTTGGAGAAAAGATAATATCCTAGGAATCCTGACTTTACTCCATGAGTAACCCTTGGATTCACACCAATGAAGATATTTACACCATATCTTATGATAGATTTTCCTGGTGACAGGCTTTCGCGCCTGTATTAAGGTATCAATGACCGACTCGGAGAAACCACGCTTTGATAAAATCAAGCGTTCAATCTCCAAGCAGTCAGACGCAGAGAAATTAGATTTGGATGGTTGAAAGGACCCTGAAGTAGAAGGTCCTGTCTCAGCGGCAGAGTCCATGGTGGAAAGGATGACATGTCCACCAGATCTGCATACCAAGTCCTGCGTGGCCACGCAGGTGCTATCAAAATCACCAAAGCTCTCTCCTGCTTGATTTTGGCAATCAGACGAGGGAGCAGAGGAAATGGTGGAAACACATAAGCCAGGTTGAAGGACCAAGGCTCTGCTAGAGCATCTATCAGTGCTGTCTTGGGATCCCTGGACCTGGATCCGTAACAAGGAAGCTTGGCGTTCTGACGAGACGCCATGAGATCCAGTTCTGGTTTGCCCCAAAGTTGAATCAACTGTGCAAATACCTCAGGATGGAGCTCCCACTCCCCCGGATGAAAAGTCTGTCGACTTAGAAAATCCGCCTCCCAGTTCTCTACTCCTGGGATATGGATAGCTGATAGATGGCAAGAGTGAATCTCTGCCCATAGAATTATCTTTGAAACCTCCAACATTGCTGGGGAACTCCTTGTTCCCCCTTGATGGTTGATGTAAGCTACAGTCGTGATGTTGTCCGACTGAAATCTGATGAACCTGACCGCAGCTAGCTGAGGCCAAGCCTGAAGAGCATTGAATATCGCTCTTCGTTCCAGAATGTTTATCGGAAGGAGTGCCTCCTCCTGAGTCCTCCTGGCATCTGTTGTTACTATTGTCCAATCTGGCCTGCGGAAGGTCATACCTTTGGACAGATGGACCCGAGATAGCCACCAGAGAAGAGAATCCCTGGTCTCTTGATCCAGATTTAGTAGAGGGGACAAATCTGTGTAATCCCCATTCCACTGACTGAGCATGCAGAGTTGCAGCGGTCTGAGATGTAGCAAACGGCACTATGTCCATTGCCGCTACCATTAAGCCGATTACTTCCATACACGGAGCCACTGAAGGGCGAGAAGTAGAATAAAGAACACGGCAGGAATTTAGAAGTTTTGACAACCTGGCCTCTGTCAGGTAAATCTTCATTTCTACAGAATCTATCAGAGTTCCCAGGAAGGAAACTCTTGTGAGAGGGGATAGAGAACTCTTTTCTTCTTTCACTTTCCACCCATGAGACCTCAGGAATGCCAGAACAATGTCCGTATGGGACTTGGCAATTTGAAAATTCGACGCCTGTATCAGAATGTCGTCTAGGTAAGGGGCTACTGCTATACCCCGCGGCCTTAGGACCGCCAGAAGTGACCCCAGAACCTTCGTAAAGATTCTTGGTGCCGTAGCTAACCCAAAGGGAAGAGCTACAAACTGGTAATGCCTGTCTAGGAAGGTGAACCTGAGAAACCGATGATGATCTCTGTGTATCGGAATGTGATAAGCATCCTTTAAGTCCACAGTAGTCATATATTGACCCTCCTGGATCATAGGTAGGATGGTTTGAATAGTCTCCATTGGGACCCTGAGAAATTTGTTTAGGATCTTGAGATCTAAGATTGGTCTGAAGGTTCCCTCTTTCTTGGGAACCACAAACAGATTTGAATAGAAGCCTTGCCCCTGTTCCTCCTTTGGAACTGGGTGGATCACTCCCATAACTAGGAGGTCTTGAACACAATGTAAGAATGCCTCTCTCTTTATCTGGTTTGCAGATAATTGTGAGAGGTGAAATCTTCCTTTTGGGGAAGAAGCTTTGAAGTCCAGAAGATACCCCTGGGACACAATTTCCAACGCCCAGGGATCCTGGACATCTCTTGCCCAAGCCTGGGCGAAGAGAGAAAGTCTGCCCCCTACTAGATCCGTTACCGGATCGGGGGCTGATCTTTCATGCTGTCTTAGAGGCAGCAGCAGGCATTTTGGCCTGCCTTTCTTTGTTCCAAGCCTGGTTAGGTCTCCAGACCGGCTTTGACTGGGCAAAATTTCCCTCTTGTTTTGTATTAGAGGAAGTTGATGCTGCGCCAGACTTGAAGTTTCGAAAGGCACGAAAATTAGTCTGTTTGGTCCTTAATTTGTTGGACCTATCCTGAGGAAGGGGGTGACCTTTTCCTCCAGTAATATCAGAAATGATCTCCTTCAGTCCGGGCACGAATAGGGTCTGCCCCTTGAAGGGAATGTTGAGAAGCTTAGACTTTGAAGTAACGTCAGCTGACCAGGATGTAAGCCATAACGCCCTACGACCTTGAATAGCAAAACCTGAGTTCTTAGCCGTTAGTTTGGTTAAATGAACAACAGCGTCAGAAACAAATGAATTGGCTAGCTTAAGAGCTTTAAGCTTGTCAAGTATATCATCCAATGGGGTTTCTACCTGTAGAGCCTCTTCCAGAGACTCAAACCAGAAGGCTGCAGCAGCAGTGACAGGGGCAATGCATGCAAGAGGCTGGAGAATAAAACCCTGTTGAATAAACATTTTCTTAAGGTAACCCTCTAACTTTTTATCCATTGGATATAGGAAAGCACAACTGTCCTCGACTGGGATAGTTGTACGCTTAGCTAGGGTAGAGACTGCTCCCTCCACCTTAGGGACCGTTTGCCATAAGTCCCGTGTAGCGGCATCTATGGGAAATATCTTTTTAAAAACAGGAGGGGGAGAGAATGGTACACCTGGTCTATCCCATTCCTTAGTAATAATTTCTGAAAACCTCTTAGGTATTGGAAAAACATCAGTGTAAACAGGCACTGCATAGTATTTATCCAATCTACACAATTTCTCTGGGACCATAATGGTGTCACA
Organism: Bombina bombina; assembly: GCF_027579735.1. Classification (NCBI taxonomy): domain Eukaryota; kingdom Metazoa; phylum Chordata; class Amphibia; order Anura; family Bombinatoridae; genus Bombina; species Bombina bombina. The sequence continues at coordinate 518,979,762 of NC_069504.1, forward strand.
GTCATTCAGAGCAGCTAAAACCTCCCTGAGCAACACGCGGAGGTGTTCAAGCTTAAATTTAAATGTAGACATATCAGAATCAGGTTGAATTATCTTCCCTGAGTTAGAAAAATCACCCACAGATAGAAGCTCTCCTTCCTCAGCTTCTGCATATTGTGAGGGGATATCAGACATAGCTACTAAAGCGTCAGAGTGCTCTGTATTTTTCCTAGCCCCAGAGCTGTCTCGCTTTCCTTGTAACCCTGGTAGTTTGGACAATACCGCTGTAAGGGTATTATCCATAACTGCCGCCATGTCTTGTAAGGTAAACGCTATGGGCGCGCTAGATGTACTTGGCGCCTCTTGAGCGGGCGTCCCTTGAGTGGGAGTCATAGGTTCTGACATAGGTTAGTCTGCATAACTTCCCCCTTGTCAGTTTCCTCTGGTGATAAATCTTTTAAAGCCAGAATATGATATTTATAACTTATAGTAAGATCAGTGCATTTGGTACACATTCTAAGAGGGGGTTCCACAAAGGCTTCTAAACATAATGAACAAGGAGTTTCCTCTATGTCAGACATGTTTAACAGACTAGTAATGAGACCAGCAAGCTTTGAAAACACTTTAATTAATGTAAAAAAGCAGAATATAAAAAACGGTACTGTGCCTTTAAGAGAAAAAAACAAACACAAAAACTGCAAAACAGTGAAAAAAGCAGTTAACTCTATGAAATTTTAACAGTGTATGTACTAGGGTAAAATAGCATTGCACCCACTTGCAAATGGATCATTAACCCCTCAGGCTCAAAAACGAAGCCAAAAAACGGTAAAACCGTTATAACAGTCACAGGCAAACTGCCACAGCTCTACTGTGGCTCCTACCTTCCCATAAAACGACTTTTGTAGGCACAAAAACCCTTTAGAGAGGTCCAATATGTCAGGGGACTCCTTCAGGGAAGCTGGATGTCTCAGAGTTGAAAAGTTACTGCGCAATTAGAGCGCGAAAATAGGCCCCTCCCACCATGCACTGAAAGTCAGAGAGCCTAAAAAACTACTCCTAGGAGTCAAATAACAGCCATGTGGAAAAACTAGGCCCCAAATAAAGATGTATCACCCTTAGTAAAAAACGTTCCTTATAATACATGTAAACGTTTCACATACTAAGTTATTAGAGCAATTAACATGAAAATTACCCTTTACTGCAAGCATGATGCCAGTCGTTATTAAATCACTGCAATCAGGCTTACCTCAAATATGTCAGGCACTGTCAGCATTTTCTAGGCTTCTTATTATCTCTCTAGAAAAAAATATACTGAACATACCTCAAGGCAGTTGAATCTGCAGGCCGTTCTCCCAGCTGAAGTTTTTCCCATACTCTTCAGTTATGTGTGAGAACAGCAGTGGATCTTAGTTACAACCTGCTAAGATCATCAAAAACCTCAGGCAAAACACTTCTTCTAATTTCTGCCTGAGGTAAAAAACAGTACAACTCCAGTACCATTTTAAAATAACAAACTTTTGATTGAAGATAAACTACACTGTCACCACATCTCTCCATGCAACCTCCCTTGTCGAGAGCTGCAAGAGAATGACTGGGGGTGGCAGTTAGGGGAGGAGCTATATAGACAGCTCTGCTGTTGATTGTTCCTCTTGCAGCTTCCTGTTGGGAAGGAGAATATCCCACAAGTAATGGATGATCCGTGGACTGGATACACCTTACAAGAGAAAGTACTGTCTAAATTGTCGCTCCACATATATGGTGTATTTAATCAACTGTGTGGAGTGCCAACTTAAAGGGACACTAAACCCCAAAAATTTCTTTCATGAATCAGGTAGAGAATACAATTTTAAATAACATTCCAATTTACTTCTATTATCTCATTTGTTTCATTCTTTAGATATCCTTTATTTAAGAAATAACAATAAACATGGGTGAACCAATCACACGAGACATCTATGTGCAGCCACCAATCAGCAGCTACTGAGCCTATCTAGATATGCTTTTCAGCAAATAATATTAAGAGAATGAAGCAAATTAGATAATAGAAGTAAATGAGAAAGTTGTTTAAAATGGTATGCTCTTTCTAAATCCTGAAAGAAAAATGTTGGGTTTCATGTCCCTTTAAATACGTAGGCCTCACCACAAGTGAGGCTAGGACAAGAATGAAAGAACACCTATCGGATATAAAACAGGGCTCCCTTACTACACCTCTAACAACTTCACTATGGTCCATAACAAGACAGCGGACAGCTTCAAGACAATTATTTAAGAGGTTAAATTAAAGAAAAGAGGAGGGAGCAGAGATAATATGCTGACAGAAAGAGAAACTTTCTGGGTTTTCAGATTAAAAATTAGGGTCCCTATGGGACTTAACTCAGAGTTTGATTTAATACATTTTTGGTGATTCCACTATCTCCATAGTATATATATTTTGGATACCTACAACTTCTAGTATTTATCACCAAGGACACATTGAACGTGTCAAATACCATTAAGATTTTGTAATTTCATGGTATAGTGGTTGCTCCTGGATCTATATGTAATACACATTACGATCTTGGGTAGTCACAGGTAATTCAAGTACAAACTTTTTGATATTATCGCATTATTAATATACACAGAGAGATTAAAAATGTTTAACATGTAATGGTTTAACAGGAAAATAGGCTTACAAGTATAAATATATTATACCATAATAGGAGTATTTAAAAAGATAATTAATTTTGAAGTGTTCCAGTAGCAGTATATAGTTAGCGATATCCAGATCCACATGCTGTTAAAATAGTTAATATTATACAGTGTTATGTTTGGTGGAAATCTAACCAATCAAGAAGCAAGTGTTGTGTTTTAAACAAGCCTAGAACTAAAGCAATTTTAAACGGCTAAGAGTACGGTGTGAAGCCGAAACGCGTCAGCCGTTTTTTCACTAGCTGGGAAGGTGTCCCTGTATCTTCAAATGGAAAAATTGAATGCTATAGTTTTTAATATGTAATTAAATAAAGTATTTTATTTTAATCGCTGATCCAGTGCTCCATACTCCTTTTTGTTTCTCCTTGAACTTGGGGCCGCACAGTGAGAACGGATCGTATAGCGGAGTGCCTGTTCTGGATTGGAGGGCTGTACACATGCACACCTACCTGACTATCCAATGAGCATATGGACCAGCTCCAACGGACAGAGGATGCCATACAGCATACAGCTGGGCAGCTCTATAGAGGCAAGTAATTGAGAGCTTGGAGGTCCGCCATTAGAACCGTGGAACCGGAGGTATCGGGTAAGAAAACTACCTTGTTATCTACAAAAAAAAAACACTTGAAGGAGGGTATTTTGGATGTGTAACCTGATGAATATACCCTATATACCCTAAGACCCTAGTGTTTATGGCGGGTTGAATACCGCACTATTTTGAACAAGTGACGTTTCTTTGCAAAGTGTTCTCAGTATACCCGAAGTTTATAAGTGTCCATGTGTGGTGCATAAGCCCTAATTTAAACTAATTTGGATAACGTTTAAAAGAATAAGAATACTGAACTTTTATAAATAAAGATTATTATTTGGGGGTGTTTTCTGCCTAGGCACTCAAACTTATTCTGTTGTGGACTGTATTTTTGGGCTTGTGAACTACTCAATATACAGACGATCCCAGCAAACTGTATCTGGCGAGTTGAAATGCTGAATATAAATAACCAAATATATTAATTGACATGCCTTTTTTTTTACTATGTAGGATTTACAATTGTGTTTATTGTTCGCTAAAAAATCAATCCCACACAGCCATTCTAACCTATTTGGCTATATTTAAAGCCTAGAGCCGTGACCTCACTGATACAAACCATAATGTAGCTTCAGAGGTATGTAAAACAGTAGCACTTTAGGGACAAGGGTACAATCCTGTTGTCTACATATCAGCTATAGTATAAACAATATATCTGCTAGGCATTGTCACAGGCTGATACAGAAGTCAGAGCATTGCTTTTAGACTCTGTATTACAGAAATATGTGTACCTCTATTACAAATGGTTACAAATGAAAATGTGATTTACTTTGGCCTTTTTGTGTATATTGTATTACACCTGAGCAAACACTTGTTTTGTGTACACGGAGTGTTTAATTCAGCTGATTAAAACAAAGGCAGGAAACCACACAGTGTAGTTTTTCTTAGCCCAAGCTATACACATCAGTAGTAAAACTAATGGGTAAGTTGTATTAAAAACCAAATGGGTTTTGTCACATTAAATCCAGAGGGACAATACAACACGAATATCTGGCTATGGAGCAATGACCCTATGATATTTTAGTAATATGATGTTTGGACATGTCTTTAATGTTTAAAGGGACATGACACGTAATTATTTTTTTTCATGATTCAGATAGATTATTCCAATTTACTTCTATTATCTAATGTACCTTTATTCTCTTGGTATTCTTATATCTAAGGAGGTTCAGGAGCAGCAATGCAGTACTAGGAACTAGCTGCTGATAGGTGGTTGCACATACATGCCTCTTGTCATTGACTTACCTGATGTTTTCAGCTAGCTCAAAATAGTGCACGGCTCCTTCAAAAAAGGATACAAAAAGATCAAAGCAAATTTGATAATAGAAGTAGATTGGACACATTTTAAAATGGTATGTTCTGTCTGAATCATGAAAAAATATGTTGTTTTTTGTGTACCTTTACTGTACTTTTTTACCATGTTATTTATATACATAATATTTTAAGTTAATTTTGCATGCAATTTTAAATATTACACTAGAGGGCAGCATTTTAAAGCTGTAGATTGCATTAAAAGGCCATTCCAGTGCTAAAGAGTAACATGCTCTAATGGTAGAGCATTTCATTTTAACACTACAGACACCCCAACCTGCAATATGCAGTATGGGAGTCTGCACAAAATGAAGAGTATGGGAGTCTGCACAAAATGAAGAGTATGGGAGTCTGCACAAAATGAAGAGTATGGGAGTCTGCACAAAATGAAGAGTATGGGAGTCTGCACAAAATGAAGAGTATGGGAGTCTGCACAAAATGAAGAGTATGGGAGTCTGCACAAAATGAAGAGTATGGGAGTCTGCACAAAATGAAGAGTATGGGAGTCTGCACAAAATGAAGAGTATGGGAGTCTGCACAAAATGAAGAGTATGGGAGTCTGCACAAAATGAAGAGTATGGGAGTCTGCACAAAATGAAGAGTATGGGAGTCTGCACAAAATGAAGAGTATGGGAGTCTGCACAAAATGAAGAGTATGGGAGTCTGCACAAAATGAAGAGTATGGGAGTCTGCACAAAATGAAGAGTATGGGAGTCTGCACAAAATGAAGAGTATGGGAGTCTGCACAAAATGAAGAGTATGGGAGTCTGCACAAAATGAAGAGTATGAGAGTCTGCACAAAATGAAGAGTATGGGAGTCTGCACAAAATGAAGAGTATGGGAGTCTGCACAAAATGAAGAGTATGGGAGTCTGCACAAAATGAAGAGTATGGGAGTCTGCACAAAATGAAGAGTATGGGAGTCTGCACAAAATGAAGAGTATGGGAGTCTGCACAAAATGAAGAGTATGGGAGTCTGCACAAAATGAAGAGTATGGGAGTCTGCACAAAATGAAGAGTATGGGAGTCTGCACAAAATGAAGAGTATGGGAGTCTGCACAAAATGAAGAGTATGGGAGTCTGCACAAAATGAAGAGTATGGGAGTCTGCACAAAATGAAGAGTATGGGAGTCTGCACAAAATGAAGAGTATGGGAGTCTGCACAAAATGAAGAGTATGGGAGTCTGCACAAAATGAAGAGTATGGGAGTCTGCACAAAATGAAGAGTATGGGAGTCTGCACAAAATGAAGAGTATGGGAGTCTGCACAAAATGAAGAGTATGGGAGTCTGCACAAAATGAAGAGTATGGGAGTCTGCACAAAATGAAGAGTATGGGAGTCTGCACAAAATGAAGAGTATGGGAGTCTGCACAAAATGAAGAGTATGGGAGTCTGCACAAAATGAAGAGTATGGGAGTCTGCACAAAATGAAGAGTATGGGAGTCTGCACAAAATGAAGAGTATGGGAGTCTGCACAAAATGAAGAGTATGGGAGTCTGCACAAAATGAAGAGTATGGGAGTCTGCACAAAATGAAGAGTATGGGAGTCTGCACAAAATGAAGAGTATGGGAGTCTGCACAAAATGAAGAGTATGGGAGTCTGCACAAAATGAAGAGTATGGGAGTCTGCACAAAATGAAGAGTATGGGAGTCTGCACAAAATGAAGAGTATGGGAGTCTGCACAAAATGAAGAGTATGGGAGTCTGCACAAAATGAAGAGTATGGGAGTCTGCACAAAATGAAGAGTATGGGAGTCTGCACAAAATGAAGAGTATGGGAGTCTGCACAAAATGAAGAGTATGGGAGTCTGCACAAAATGAAGAGTATGGGAGTCTGCACAAAATGAAGAGTATGGGAGTCTGCACAAAATGAAGAGTATGGGAGTCTGCACAAAATGAAGAGTATGGGAGTCTGGGAGTCTGCACAATATAGAGAGTCTGGGAGTCTGCACAATATAGAGAGTCTGGGAGTCTGCACAATATAGAGAGTATGGGAGTCTGCACAATATAGAGAGTATGGGAGTATGGGAGTCTGCACAATATAGAGAGTATGGGAGTATGGGAGTCTGCACAATATAGAGAGTATGGGAGTCTGCGCATCTCACCTATATATAATAGGTCTGCTATGTCTCGCATTGCACTAGAGTTCAGGAAGGGGGAGAAAAGTCCAGAGAGGAACACAGTAACTATTTACATTAAGCTACAATGGAACAGTGACACCTACATGTAGAAATGAACAGTGCAGGCAAAATTTTGATTTTCTCTGGCACTGCTCTTTCCGGGATATTGTGTTTAATTTGCGGGTGTCAGGGAGCCGCTTTTTAAATGCGGGAAACTCCTGGAACTACCAGGAGAGTTGGGATGTCTTAGTCTATGCATTTAACTATAGTTAAACACATAGATAAATTAATGACTAGTGACAAAATAAGCAACAGCAGTAACACAGCTTGGTCGTGCAACAGCTGCTACTGGTTGGGTCACCAGCAGTTTTTTTTATGTAATAAAATAAAGTCCAACAAAAGATGCAATAATCACTAAATAAATGCTAGACAGAATTATGTATTCAAAACAAAGATTGGCATGAGAATAATATGCAGAAGTATTTTTCAAAATGATATTCATTGTTGAAATATTGAAGAAATAAGTGTAAAGTTTTAGTGTGTATAAACCAATGGGTGCAGCCATGTTGTAATCTAAGATTCTTTCATCGCTGATACCTATAAGGAACAGCTATTAGTGTATCACAAGAGTCTGCAATAGATTTTTTTTATTACAGAAACTTAAACATTTTATTTTACAATTTTATGTGATATATTCTGGATGAGATATGACTGCAGCATACTTACATCATTTTCTAAAAAGTTAAACATGCTCCTTTCAGCCAGTTCTTTTGATTCTTCAAACTTCTCAACCGCTTGTCTGATTTCTTCATCCGGAATCTTCCCCTGGCGCTTCTTTTTGTAATCATAATCTAAACGGCGTCCTTCTAATTTTTTCAGATGATACTGGAAAACATAAAGTATTTATTTGTTTCAATTATAGGTGGCTGAGCGTCCTGTTTAAGTAATAAACACATCATTTACACAAGATAAGAAGCCACCAATCTGACCAATTTATAATTCCTTAAACGAAAAGGAAGACAAAAGAGAGCAGTAAATGGGTTATTGCTGTATAAATTCCACATATAATTTCTTTTAAGTAGATTGTGATACCAGCATATATTTAGATTTTGTATTTCTTAAAGGGACATGAAACCTAAAAACAATTATTTCATGATGCAGGCATGATTTTAAACAACTTTCCAATTTACTTCTATTATCAATTTTGCTTCATTCTCTTGGTATCTTTTATTGAAGTTGCAGCAATGCATTACTGGGAAGTAGCTGAACAGATCTGTGAGTCAATCACAAGAGGCATATATGTGCAGCCACCTATTGGCAGCTAGCTCCCAGCTCCTGGGCCTATCTAGATATGCTTTTCAGCAAAGGATACAAAGAGAACCCAGCAAATTAGATAATAGAAGTAAAGTGGAATGTTTTTTAATTTTATATGGTCTCTCTGAACTCTAAATTTTTTTGGGGGGTTTCATGTCCCTTTAAAATTAAATTTTCACGATTCAGATAGAGAATGTAATTGTAAGACACTTTAAAGGGATAGCTTTTCAATAGCCAATAAGTAAGTATTGAAATGTTTAGTTGGATATGTAAATATTTGGTATATACTCCAATTATGCCACCCTGAGATTAAGGATTTTCATAATCCTCCAATGCCTTCATATAAGAGCAGGACAAATCTTAAGGATAAATTGGTAAAGGCTGAATTAGGGGGAGGTATATTATTAAGGCAAGCTACAATTGGTTATAGTTAAAAACAAGGATGATGCGCTAAAAGCAAGGTATATAAAATATCTTGATGCTCTAGAATATTAAGTTATAAACTATAAAATACAATTAAATATCCCAAAAACGGTTAATACACAAATATTTATTATATAAAATGTAACCACCGGTGGTATCTGCATTTAAGACATAAAATAATAATAATACATAAAATCAAGCAAATGAATTAAGATTTAAATCCAAGAAAATAGTCACTGTAAAAGTTCACTATAGTGTAAAACAGGGATTTAGCTGAGTGATAGGATGCAGGTAGTAGTGGATTATAGCTTTATTACTCAGTTTGGCTCACAAGTCACGTTTTCAATCTAAATGTTATGTTACCAGAGATGGACTGTAAAGGAACCCCTTATTTAACTACGGACCTTCCCCACTGGTCACCTTTTTTTCCAGGATGGGTAACGGATCTACCTCTTAGGCATCCTGATGTCCTAGTAAGGGTGTTCTGTAGCGTCTCAGTTCTCTCCTTAGCGCAGTTTGGTTCTACTTCCGCATTTCGCAGTCACGTGGTTTACAGGAACCAATCGGGTGTGAGATTCACACACTGTTTGAAGTGAAAGTTAGTGAGCCTTTTGGAGTAACACAGAGCGCTCTGTTAAAACGAAGCCTGTAATCCAAATGTGTAGCAACGATCATCTACGCGTTTCAGCCTTAAATACAGCATTATGATATTTTATATGCCTTGCTTTTAGCGCAGCATCCTTGTTTTGAACTACTTCTGTATTTCTGAATTGCCATCACAGGGCTTTTCTTTTCAGATGATTGATGGTGTTAGAGTAGAGAGGGAGTTAGACTTTTGTACTCGTAGTTTTAAACTACAATTGGTTAGCATACGAAGAGAGAAGCGCTCTACCAGGAACAAACAACAGCTCATCAGCTAGTTCTATGGTGATTTACCACCCAGAAGTAGCCTCTTTTAGACCAGTTGTGCTTTTCACAGAGAAAAACTTTCCTGAAGTATATCAGTCTGATCCCGCTGAGTAAAATCAGTCCAGCCCGAAATACCAGGCAATTCTCCTCTGAACAAGGAACATGACAACCTCCTATAGGCCTCGTCTGTGAGGTGCAGCCACATTCCTCTAAGTTTCACTTGGCAAGGAGTCCACGTCTGGTTTCCCCCATCACCCATAGGGAGACCTTCCCAGGGTCATAATAATTTGTATACGAAGAGAGAATCGCTCTACCAGGAACGAACAACAGCTCATCAGCTAGTTCTATGGCGAGTTACCACCCAGGAGCAG